>NC_054702.1:95679157-95979157 GCF_016097555.1 Gigantopelta aegis | reverse complement strand
TGTATTTATTCTAGATTAATTTTACTGTATATATGTATGCATTTATAAATAAATAAATAATTAAATATATATACCTGTATATGAAGGATCAAGGGGAATAACCTGTGATGTCACATTTTGGTTATTTTCATAATTACATTCTGTGGTTAGTGTCCTATTCAGCACCAGTAGTTTACTTTCTCTAAATACTGAATGAAGAAGATAAAATGACCTAGTCCAATGGTATAGCCCATCAAAAAATAGGCCTCAAGGGAAATAAAGTTATAAAGTCGGTGAAATGTTTTGTCCTTAGCCTTAAGAAATTTAACATCACAGATTGTTCCCATTGACCCTTCATATGTATACAAAATTATACCATTGGAGAAATTAGCAAATAAAACAGAAATGTATATATGTCTGGGGTTTTTTTTTTTTTTATCCATAAATATGAATATTTTCATAACCTTGCTAATATTTCAATTGAGTTTAACCCTCTTTTCTACCTCCAATCCAAATCTCTCTGTTTCTCTACCTCTCTTGCTGCCACACACACACATATACATATTATATATATATATATATATATATATATATATATATATATATATATATATATATATATATATATATATACAGAAGTAAGGAAGGGAACTGTTTTGTTTAACGACGCACTCAACACATTTTATTTACGGTTATATGGCGTCATACATATGGTTAAGGACCACACAGGTATTGAGAGAGGAAACCCGTTGTTGCCACTTCATGAGCTACACTTTTCGATTAGCAGCAAGGGATCTTTTATATGCACCATCCCACAGACAAGATAGTCCATACCACGGCCTTTGTTACACCAGTTGTGGAGCAGTGGCTGGAACGAGAAATAGCCCAATCGGTCCACCGACGGGGATCGATCCCAGACCGATTGCGCATCAAGCGAACGCTTTACCACTAGGCTCCCGCCCCATATATACAGAACTTCACCTACATTGTTTTCGCTTCCTGTTTATTGCACACGTTTATTTAGCACAAGAATATATACCTCGAGACTGCATAGCGTCGAGTGGTATGATCTTGTGCAAAATAAACAAGTGCAATAAATAGGAAGCGAAAACAACGTATGTGAAGTTCTGTATTTATTACATACCTTCTTTTATGTTTTACAAAAATGGTTTTTAATTTAACGTCTCTTTCTTAAATCTATGATTAATACTCCTTTCATGGATTTCTTACACACCAGTTGGTGAGAACACCATGTGTTATTTATGATTACACAACTGGCTGCTCCTAGGTGATGACCAATGCTGTGAATAACTTTTAGTCGAAAAAGATGTTAAAATTTGCTTAAAACCTGGTTTTTGCGGATATGTAAGAAATAGAATAATACATTCGTGCCCGTTAGATACCGTTTATCTCGTTGTTTAAACATGTATCAAACTCGCTTTTGCTCATTAGATACATTTTAAACAACTTGTGAGACAAATGGTATCTAACGGCCACTCATGTATTATTCTCTATTTACTTAACATTAAGAATCATACTCTGCAGCAGCCTTGTGTAATGTTTCAAATACGATGTGACATACTGTGTAAATCATATATGACATCAGTAATAAAAGGTGCTAACTACAGTAAAAATAAAAAGGGAATTCACCATTTAAGAGTTCAGGTCCAGATCGCACAAAATTAGGTTCGATACAAAATAAATGTATCACTCGGTTTCAAAATATCTTTATCACTATAGTAAGGTTGAATAGGTATGTAATAAACATAATACTACACATGCATACACACAAGCACATATACACATGCATACACACACACACACACACAGGCACATATACATACACATACATACACACGCATACACACACAGGCACATACACACACGCATACACACACAGGCACACATACACACATGCATACACACACAGGCACACATATATACACACACAAACATATAGACACACAGATAAAGGGATATAACTCAGTTGAATCCCAATAGTATGAGTAGGATTCAGATTCAACTCTAAAGCTGTATCTAGGTGTTTTTTTTAAAGGGGTGGGGGCAGGATATATTGTTTATATTGGTGGAAAGAATATAAAGTTGAGATGCATGGCCTGGGGTATAATGCATCTGAGATGCACATGCATGTAAATAATGATGGCATAGGCAGTGAAAATACGGTTTACTTCTTTTTGTCTTTTTTATTGCATATACTCTTACATGTATATGTATTTTGCAACATTATAAAATGTTTAAATCATTTTAAGTTGGGTGGGGTAAGAATAATGTGGATGTAGAAAAGTTTTATTTAACAATGCACTTGACACATTTTAATTACAGTTATGTGGTGATGGACATATAGACAGGATAGTACATACCACAGCCTGTGTTACACCAGTTTGATTGAAAACATTTTATTGTACAAAGAACAAAAGAAATGGGCACACATAACTTTGACAACTTACGAGGCCCTCTTCTACATGTATATACATACAATATACATCGCGACCATATTACATGAGTGTATATTTAAAATACTTTTCAGTAGTAGTTATGGAGCTCTGGCTGGAATGAGAAATAGTCCAATATGGTGAACCCTGTACCACTGGGCTACATCCCACCCACCCCACAAAGGAAAGGAAGAGTATTTCAGAGGAAATCTGCTGCATTTTTTCATTAGCAGTTTTTATTAGCAGCATGAGATCTGTCATATGTACTTTCTCAGACAGGATAGCTCATACCATGGCCTTTGATATACCAGTCGTGTGACACTGGTTATGACTAGAAAATCCACAACTCAGAGAAAAAGAGGTCAATTGAGGGGATGTGATCTTTTGACCCAAGCACCTCAGGTGAATGCTCTATGAAATGAGCTAAATTTTGCTGAGTTCAAAAGAGTATATACATAATATTTTATCTAGACCCATGGTCAAATACAAAAACAATTTTTTTTTTAATTTAAAAACAAACCTACCCTTCCTAATTTGTTTAGGCACATTTTGTTTAGGTTTTAGGACACCAAAAATTAATAGCAATTTGGCAGAAAATCTAGCCAAATTCAAGTAACGTTTAGCTAAACAGAATTATTTTTTTAAATGGCTATATACATACAAATGACACATGGTTTTCAAATTAGCTTTTTATATGCCTGTCTGTGATGGGGCGTATTATGGATAACCTTTCCTTGTCCAGACCATATCTTGCATACAGGACCATGCATCAAACCTCACATGTAGGAACAACTTTGGATAGTGGTCTGTCGCATACAATTACTAGGTCACTGTGATACAAATAAATCAAATAATTAATCTTGTTTAGCTTTAGTATTTCAAATTTTCAATTATATTTCTTCAACTTCATTGCTAATACTAATACGAATGAAATCACAATTTGTCCAGAATTTGTTACTCACTTGTCCTGTCCATAAAATATAATTACTCTTCCAGTATGCAATTTAGCACTGACAATACATATGCTAATTTTGTGGTGATTCTGTATTGTTAACATTACATACATAAACTGTTTCTCTGCCAATATAAATGTGTCACCAGAGTACCCATGCTAAAAAAAATTTCCCTTTCTAATATAGAACAATAACTTCATTAATCAGACGGCACCTTCTCCAATGGATACAGTATCATCAGTAGTTGGTCCAAAACAAACTGTTCATCCATCTCATTGCAAAAATTTCACATAATTAGAATTGAATCATACCCGCAACATATTCATTAATATCTGTGGTTTTCCATCAAACTCCTGATGGGCATATCATGTACCTCATTGGTACTCTTGTTGGCATATTAGTATTATGACATAACTTCGACAAATTTAACTTTAAATCACATTTAGTGATTTGGTAAAAACAGCTTAAACGCTCTTAGCCACACATAGCTACTCTTCCCAATATTAAGAATTAAAGAATTACTGTTAGATTTGAAAATCATGTGACTGTCAAATTATGAACAAAGGTTTTACATATATAAAATGTATGATTTCATATTAGATTTAAATATTTCAAAATTCAAATTGCCGGGAGTGGAAGGAGGATTCTTGCATGATGTGCCCTTGAAAGCAGTAAATACCCAAAATATAAGATATTGCACATCAGTAGAGATTGGTATCGCCAAAGTTTTAGTATTGCGATAAATGAATCAATGTACTATAGTGATGTCGTTAAACAAAACAAACTCTACTTTCTGATTAGCAAAAAAGGATTTTTATATGCAGCATCCCGCAGACAGAATGATACATATCACAGCCATTGCTACACCAGTTGTGGAACACTGCATCTGAGCAAGTTATTATGTTTGGAACAACCTGTATCGTGTATTGTATTTATGATCATACGTACGTAAACACTGTCTGATTTCTATGTGATTTTACCACATGGTTTGATTCATACAGTGGCATAGCGTGGGTTGCCAGTGCCCTGGGCAAGGCAAGTATTGACCCCCTAACCAGTGGACCATTGGCACTCCCTGAGTCCCTTCCACCAGTCCAGAATTTTGTGCCCAGGGAAACCTCCCTGATGGCCCCACCCACGCTACACCACTGGATTCATATTCATGTGTGTGAACATAGCTTTACATACAAGTACATTGTACTAGTACACCAGTACTTTGATATACTAGACATGGTGCACTGCCTGGGATGAGAAGTAGCCCAATGGGCTCACCTATGGCGATTGATCGCAGACCGACAGCGCATCAAGCAAGTGCTTTAGCATTGGGCCACGCTAATTTAAAGTTAACATAGCTTAACACAACTTAAATCTAAAGTATAAAAAGGAAAAGAATATTTGTTTAACGATGCTATTATACTTTATAGTTCGGAATCAGATGAAAATTTATCATTGATCATCAAGTTAAAATTGGTTTGCACTAACCGATCAACTTTCTATTACACAGTCAATTAGGATTAATTGAACTTAAGAAATATTTGAATTATTAGGATTATGCAGATATCTTTAAAGAGACAGATCCTAGTAATTGCTAATTTTACCTTTAATACACATTATGCAAGGATGGTACAGTGTAAAAAATAGTGGTACGGCTCGTGGTTGCCAGACTCTCCTTTCAAATTATGTGTAAGGACATTTTCACAGATATAACAAATATAACCCACACACATACACAACGGCCATGCCGTACTGGCTGTGCTGCCCCTGTTATGTATCAGAGGTTTTTTTTTTACTTACACATTAAAACAAACTTAAACCCCATAATATACCAATTTCATCATCTAAATTGTAGGTCCCATTACAGTAAACATTTTCCACAACAATCAATTGTATAAAATTGTATGATTCATCATTGATTCAGTAGAGCCCAACCATTTTTCATTTGATCATTGGAACATGGCTATTTTGTGTCTAACATGATTATTTTTGCACTTGGGAAGGAAATGTTTTATTTAACAACGCACTCAACACATTTTATTTACGGTTATATGGTGTCATACATATGGTTAAGAACCACACATATATTGAAAGAGGAAACCCGCTGTTGCCACTTCATGGGCTACTCTTTTCGATTAGCAGCAAGGATCTTTTATATGCACCATCCCAAAGACAGAATAGTACATACCACGGCCTGTGTTACACCATTTGTGGAGCACTGGCTGGAACAAGAAATAGCCCAATGGGTCCACTGACGGGGATCAACCCCAGACCGACCGCGCATCAAGCGAATGCTTTACCACTGGGCTATGTTCCGCCCCCTTTTACACTTGGGAGACAGAGACAAAAAAAAACTGCTACCACGACAGGATACTCCTACCAAAAAACCCTGCTACCACGACAGGATACTCCTACCAAAAAAGCAGAAATGACTTTTTATATGCACTTTCCTAAAATCTGTTTAGAATGTTAAAGTTTGTTTTGTTTAAACAACACCACTAGAGGACGTCGGCTATTGGATGTAAAAAATTTGGTAATTCTAATACGTAGTCATCAGACTAAACCCACTATATTTTTTTCAATAGCATCAAAGGATCTTTCATATGCATTTTCCCACAAACAGGAAAGCATATACCATAGCCTTCGACCAGTTGTGGTGATCAATCCTAAACCGACCATGCATCAAGTGAACGCTTTGCCACTGGGCTACATCCCACCCCTAAAAATGAGGACTATACATTAATACCAGTATGAAAAATAGAAGATAGGCTGCTGCCCTCTTATAGGTCACTAACCAATGGATAGATGGATGGATGGATGGATGGATGGATGGATGGATGGATGGATGGATGGATGGATGGATGGATGGATGGATGGATGGATGGATGGATGGTGGGTGGGTTGATGGATGAGCGGATTGATGGATGGATGGGTGAGTGGATGGGTGTGTAGGTAGGTGGGTGGGTAGATCAATAGATGGATGGGTGAGTGGATGGATGGGTGGGTATGGATAGGTGGGTATGGATGGATGGGTATGGATAGATGGATGGATGGATGGATGAACGAATAGGTGGGTGGATATATTATGATGGATGGATGGATGGATGGATGGATGGATGGATGGATGGATGGATGGATGGGTGGGTGGAAGCATGCAAAGATTGCTAGATAGATACATATGTGTAAACAAGGATTCCTAATGAAATGATACATGATCAGTTTAAAGTATTTGTTATCTAGAGTGGTTATTTCAACAGTTTGTTAATAGAGAAAGAGAGAAAACCTCCTCAAAGTGAATTTTTTTATTTTTTTTATTTTTTGTTTTTGTTGGGAGCATGACTGGACCCCCTAAAAGCTTCCAATGCCACAGTCTACCCCCCCCCCCACCTGCATAAATCCCTGCACAAACGTTTGCATGTACCACCATATGGGCCACTCATACACTCCAACAGATAAAACACCATGAGAACTTTTATATGCACTTTCCCAGGACAGTACATACCTTATTTGATGTACCGGGCACTGGAACTAGCTCAATTGGTAGAGTGCTAACCTGAGGTGTTTTTGTACCAACCAGTGTCCTATAACTGGTACAGTGAAGCATGGCTACTGGATCATGTCAGGACCTAATCCAGTGGTGGCACAATGAAAAAATAGTGGTACCGGTATGGTTTGAGGTTGTCAGACACTCCTTTCAAATTCAAATTTGAAGGACATTTTCACAGATATAAGGAATATATTCCACAAAAAAAAAAAAAAAAAAAATTGTATGGCCATGGTGTACCTCTTTGAAAAGTGGTAGGGCTATAGCCATATCAGCCGTACCGTCTGCACTGTCCCTGTAATTTTTGTCCAATTTAGACAGGATCCGGTGTTTACAGGGTCACATTTTAGAATTAAAACAAATTCGGCACCATAAAAATTGGTTGGTTTTGATAGGATTCCGGTTTATTGTATATCATAGGCAGTGATATGTGCTATCCTGCATATAAAAAATTCCAGGTTGCTGCTAATGAAAAAATGTGGCGGATTTTCTCTAAATCTAAGACTATGTCAGAAGTACCAAATGTACAATAGCTGACGATGATTAAATCAATGTGCTCTAGTGGTGTCGTTAAAAAGTTTTAAAACAATTATGACATAAAGAATCCAAATCATAAATGTTTTAATAATGTTATTTTTATGGGGGGAGGGAGACATAACAAGAACACAAGAAAAAACAAAATAAAAAACAAGGACATCCCCATCCACCCTCCCCCCCCAATAAAAAGCAAAAAAGCCCAAAACATTAGACCTAGGCCTACATGTATTTCAATGGGGGGTAGGGGGGAGAGTAATTATATATATTTTTTCAAAATAATGTATGCAAGATTAAAAACAATAACAATAATAATAATAATAATAAAAAAAGAAAGAAAAAAGATAATATAATAAAATGCCGAAATGTCTGTCGAAATATCTAAAAAGTAAACCTAAAGGTCTGACTATATATATATATATTTATTTTTTACATGGACATTTTACAACTAGTGACTTGAAATCAATGACACCGGCAAGTGCCCGCCATTCAGGTGTGACGTCACTCATTAACATTCAACTGTTCAACATGTGGAAAGAGAGCAAGCTGGGCTTCTCCTTCGAAAGGAATAATGAATTAGCAGTAACTATGAGTGACACGTGAGTATTTTATGTTTCTGTTAAGCGTCAAACAGTGCCACCTTATTAAGGATTGTTTGTGTTTATGTCTTCTTATTTAGTTTTTATCACAAAGCTGGGAAATATTATCCTTCAGCGACCCCTAGTCTGACTACAGTGCTGAAATGGACGTTTCATGTTTTTTTGGGACAAACATCTTAAAATTATTTAATAGCATGCTTATTTATTTATTGTTTAGTCACCCCTTCTATTATTTGTGTCTGAAGGAAGGTAATAAATGATTTTAGTTTTGTAACTTGCGTTCTGTTTGTTCAAAGTTTAAAATAATAATTGTCAACATAATAACGACTCGTTGTGAGGGAACCCTACATCCCGTTACTAAAAATAGAATCGGCCTAAATTTGTAAATTGTTGATGTGTAAATTGTTCCTGTTGATGTGTAAATTGTAACTTGGTTAGGCCTATTAAGTTTAATGTCTAGCTAGTCCATACTTTTAACTAAGATTGACGAGAGTATTGGATATATAACAAGCAAGATTTTTTTTTTTACAATAATTGGATAATATACTAGGCCTAGTCCTACACATTCACATAGCCTACTCTGAGTCATTCATGGGTGATTTCATGTTTATGTGTATTTTATAAGACCAAAACACTATAGGCCCTACATTATTAGACATAAAAAAAAACTGCCTCATGAATAAGGAAAAAGTATTAGGCTATATATGTTACGTGTACATTTTCCTTTATCACAACAATGTTTGGAAAAATATCCGCCCGGTCCCCCCTCCCCTAAACCTAACCCTAACCAAAAATAATAAAGGTGGGGTTACCGGGGGGATATTATACCCAATGTTTACACCCCTTGGCATAATATAACGACAATAAGCAATTTAATGTCTACAGCAGTGTTGTAGCTAGCGGGGGAGGAGGGGTGGTGGGGGGGCAAGAACAAAATCCTGAAAAAATTATAGTAACTTAAAAAAAAATCATTCCTTAACCGTTTTAGACTATTAACTACTCAGTTGCCCCCCCCCCCCCCCCCCCCCAAAAAAAAAATCCTAGCTACGGCCCTGGTAGCATGGGACCCTGGTGATTCGAGGTACTTAATAATTGTAATTTGTATTAAATTTTTTTAAAACTTAAAGTGCTTTGTAATTTTATTATAATTATTAGTTGAAGAAACTGTTTAATTGTTAGTTGAACCAACAATACAGAAAAATCTATATATTTGATGCAATCAGAAGTACACACATGCTTACAATCGGCCTACCCCTGCTCACTGAATGAAAACATGTAATGCTATTGAGTCATATACTATTTTCAAGTACAGAAGCACATAACGTCATGAGAACAAAGTATGTAGCTGCAACTTGCTTGATTGAATTTATATCTTGAAGAAATAAATAAAAAAGGAAATGTTTTTATTTAGAAAAATTATTGATTTAGCAGTCAGCATACTACTGGTGTTTAAAATATTGCTTGCAAGATAAGTTGGGACAAACTTCTTTTTTTTTCTTTTTTTTTTAAAAATAGCTTTGGTTATTTCTAATTGTACTTTTTATCTAAATAATTTTAAAATATTTATTCAAATATATAATAATTCAGTGATTTTAAAATCTGGTATCCCACCTGAAAATTTAGTATCCCACTTATGGATATGGTTACCTAATATTCAAATATCAAGCATGCCAATTTTAATTTTAGTAAGTAGAAAAAGGCTGTATTGGTTGAAAACATTTTATAATGGCAATTTGCCTTTTCAGTGTATTTTAGTGAGGAAATGTTGTTATGGTGTAGCATTAGGTATGAGCTTGTAACTACTGTTACTTAACTTTGATGTTAAATGACAATTTTATTGTTTCAACAAAAAGTAAAAATTACAAAACAAAATTAGATGGTATCCTGGTGGGATACTGGGTTCTTGAAGTCTGGTAACCAACATTAAAATCTGCTATCCCCAGGATATCGGAATACTGTTGATCTCGAACACTGTAATACTCACTATACATATTGTAGTAATAGTCATATTTTAAATGTAACATTGTATTGATCTAAAATTTTAACGCCCTTATTTGCTTGCATGGAAAAACTATTGATGTGTGACCTCACATTTTTACTGATGTCACTCACTAATAGGTAAAAATCACCTGAAACCATACAACACCTATTATTTGAATGTAGTTTAATACATTCTCTGTGGGAAACAATAGAAGAATGGATAAGAAATGAAACTAGAATTAATATTACTGTAAGCAGAGACATAGTTAAGTTAGGCATGATCAACAACGAAAAAGGTAATTTTGTAAATTGGCTGACTATATCAACATAAAATATTATATTTACAGTATGAAAATACAAAAAAGAAATTTACATGTCAATGCTGCGAAAAATATTCTACAAATAATTTTGAAATAGAAAAATATATTTATTACAAAAATTGCAACTATGAAGCATTTCATAAGCAATGGACACCCTATAAACACTCTTTGAAAGAAGGTTTTAATTAAAAATAATACTTTGGAAATAAAGTACTAATTAAAATGTCATTCTCTAATGCTCTCTCAATATCCCCACAACTTTGTTACACTTATCTACTGCTGTTGCACCCTCCCTACCCCCCCCAGTCTCTCTCTCTCCCTCTCTCTCTCTCTCTCTCTCTCTCTCTCTCTCTCTCTCTCTCTCTCTCTCTCTCTCTCTCTTTCTTTCTCTTTCTCTCTCCCTCTCTCCCTCTCCCTCTCTATCTCTCTCCCTTTCCATCTTATAAATATAGAAAGCATTAACATATTTAAATAGCATATTTTGTTTAGATACTATTACTATTGTTTAAATATGTACTTTGTAAGGCAGTGACCACGGCTCCCCAACGTGTTCACTGCCTATGTTCTGGGAGCACACCCTAGTTCCATCCAGCGAAAATAAATTATAATTTGGTTAATCTACAAACCTGTAACACACTTAGATCATGTTTTTATCAAATGGAGTGAAAAAGCAGGTTTTATATAGATAAATACCATGGGAATCCCCATGTCCCAATTGCTTGAAATAATTTTGAAAGTTTGTATTCTGATGTCACCGGTAGATGTCGCTCGAAGCACAACAATGCCTACATCACGACACATTTCACAGACTTGGGGTGCGTTCTTTTCACCTCTCCTGGACATGTTCCAACTGTTCTGTCCTGGTTGTATCCCCTCTCCAGATATCGTAGGACTTGGCAAAATTATTGGTTTTAAGGGTTTGTAACCTTTTGTATTGAGATACTTACTTGTCTGAACTTTATTGTTACTGAAAATGTTCACGAACTGTGAAGAAAAATCTTACAAATGAACAACAACAAATTGGATGTTGATTGTGCGAACCGTGCACGAAAAAACAAACTGAACCAAAATGATAACGGTCACGTGGTATACCAATGTCTGTGACATTGAAATGGAAATATTCTGTCTAAAAATAGATTAGACCTTGTCTGCCCAACGTTTTTTTCTCAAACGTGCGTCCGTTTTTCAGAAATATGAAAAATGCATTTTGTGGTATTACAAACACCAGGATTACCAAAAAACACTTCAGGTGAATGGAAATGTATATTCTAAATAATAAACGGTAAGTAAAGTGCAATTTTATTTGTGAAAAAATGGGTTTAATAGCGAAAAACAACGCCGTAATGGTTAACAACTAACCGTAACTAGGGTGTGTCCCTTTAATAAACATGCACATGCAGACGATACTTCGATAAATATTTTGGGCATGATCGCCATAAATTAAGAAAACTACAATAGTTTTAATTGGCATACCGATAATGTGTTTTTGATCTATTTTGGTTCACGTGTATAAAAAACAATTTTAAAGATATAATGTAACAAATAATTGAATATACTTGAATGTAATGTTGGTTGAACGTGCCGGGTTGTAATTTATAGTGGTGAATATATTATATGTATGCATGCAGCTCCACCCGGCATGTACACATCACAGTAACTGTATTGTTATGTATGGAATGCTTCTCGGCCCACATACATTTTATTCAGTTATGTGATTCACTATGCAAGTTTCCGCTTTAAATGGTTACACAATTCTAAAATGATAAATACTACAGGGCTCGAACTTAAGAATATGTTTCCCACGGCAATTTTTTTTAAAGAATTGCCATGGCTGAAACAGCCCACCGATGGCAATTTTGAGCAATTATTTTCTTAAACTAAGTTAAAGTGACATTTGCAGAAAATACATATGATTGAAAGGTTATTTTTCTGTATGACCTTGAATGGTAACTGACAATAACTTAAATACATTGAACGCAATGGCGCGTAGTGCATCATAAAGTTCAGTCACTTTCGGTTTCCGATAATAACAGTATTAACCGAAATGTAACCTTAAATCGTTAACCGATATTTAACCCATTATTGTGTATCTATATTAAATTAAATGTTATTTTTATTTTTAAATACTTCCAAAATAAAACATTCTGATTCACTGCAGTATCAAAGATTATTTTTTTAACAACATTTTCATTCAATAATCGTATCTTACATTTACTAACATTTAAATTGTTGTTGAAACAGACTTAACCCAGACTGGCATCGTTGATGAACAGGTGCCAGTATGTATTACAGTATATACTGTATAGACTGTTATTTAGTATAGTAAATGTCCACACTTGAATATTATATGTTACAGAAATTGCCGTTTTAACGACGGTTTGTATGCAGATGATGGGTTCATTGGGGAATTACCGGTTTGTATGCAGATTATGGGTTCATTGGGGAATTACCGGTTTCTTACCGCACGAAAAATCTTGGAAATTGCTATTACCGCATGGAAAATAACAAATTACCATTAGTCTTATTCAACTTACTGTACTAGCACAACAACGATGCTATACAACCTGAGTTATCTCCTCCACTGCAGAATTGTCTTCCCTTGCCAGATGTATATCCATATCCGCGCGTGGGCAGACCATTGTTCTCAATTCTGCTGTCCTTCATTGTGGATGTTCTGTTAATGAGCTCTTTTGTTAATTGTCTCACGTGAAACGTTTCATTGAAGTGTTTTTTTGTTTATTTATTTTCCTTAGCCCTTACCAAGACATACGTTGTTTTTGGAATAATATTTTTCGTAATGTCTGACACGGCCTCGTCGGGCTCAACCGTAAGGTTGACCATGTATGCCAAAGCCGGCTGTGGCAAGCGGCTTCCCCGGTTCGACTCACACTTGTTGTGTTGGTCCTGTAGGGCCTGTTCATTTGACCAACAGTGCGAGGTTTGCACGACATGGCCTTGTCCATTTGGACGAAATTTCGTTGCCAGGTCCGGGAGGTGGACAGGAAGAGGGATGTACGTAAAGGAAAGGGAGAGAAGAGCGAGGAGGCAACCTCGGGGGTTGTCCTCCAATCGGAGGTGCCGCCGGCTTCCGTGAAATCCGGGGGCACTGTTCGTGCGAGGAAGGGTGGTAGGCGTAAGAACGCCTCGTCTTCACACCGCCATTCGGATGGCGTTGCTAGTGGTTCAGTGATGCCGGCCGGCGCCACTGGTTCACTAAAGTTCTTTGTTTCGGCTGAAGCAGAGAATCGGTTACCTGTCAGGGAGGCTGCTCCGACGGAGGCACCTATATCTCCGACGGTGGAGGTGGTGTCAACACGGGTTGTGCGCAAGGAGGCTGTGGTGGCTTCTGCCGCCGCGGTTCCCCTTTTTCCCCATCCTGGGGATGGAAGCCGACTGGAGCGGCTCCAGTTTGGTGAGTCGAGTGGCTTGAGGGGCCGTCCCTCCCATCTGTTTCGGACGGGGGTGTTCGGTTGACGGGGCCGGCGTTGGCTAGCGCCGTGTCAGCCTCGGTCAGTTAGTATTTTTTTTACGAAATCCGACGTTCCACCCGTTGCAGGGTGAAGCCGTGGGGATGCTGTCAGGGGGCACACGTTGCACACTGGGTGCAGGACTCGTTGAGTCCTCCCTATGTGTATGTTTACCCGGAGGGGCCGGCTCCGGAGGTTCCGCCATCGGCTACGCCAGGTGTGCAGGAGACGGCAGCTTTTTTAGGCGCTGCTTTGCTTACCTCGTCGGACCGAGGTAGATGTTCACGGCGGTACCCTTCGCAGAGGTGGCAGGAGCCTTTGGTTCCTGTAGATTCTCAGGGTCGGCCCGGAGGTTTTCAAGAAAGTTTGTTTGAAAACTTCTTCGCAGGTGGGACTTCGACTCCATCCGTGTCGGCTGTTCCGCTGGTCGGTGCCTGTTTCCACCCATGATCGCTTTGGCGATGCGGGGGTGACGCATGGACGGAGGTTTGTTCCCGTCCCTTTCCTTCAGGGTCAGCCGCGGTCTTCGGTGCCGCCGGTTTTGAGGGAGGTCTCTTCCGAGGAAGATTTGCCTTCCGGTTCCGGTTTGGAGTCGGAAGAGGTTTTGGACGATCCGGATTGCCGAGCGGTGGGAGTCGATGCCTCTGTCCCGCCTGCAGAAGATTTCGATTATGCAACGGTTCTGCAGTTCATAAGTAATGAAGTCCGACTTGTATGCGCTGACGCTTTCCCAGCGGAGGTGGCTGTTCCCACTATTCAGGGCGTTTCTTTTGGAAATTGATCGCTGGTGGTGAAGGCTCCGCGGCCGGAGCTTGGTTTTCCGCTTGCCCAGGAGGCACATGAATCCTTACTGGAGATTGAAGGCGTTGCATCACATTGCCCAGATGTCTGGGCGTTTGTGGGCAGACAATCTCTTGTTGCAACGCGATCATTACTTGTCTGGGCTACGGGCTACCCGTGTTTTGCAGCCGGTCAGTGAGAGAGACCTTACTGTTTGGGTCGGACTTCAGCCTTGTCATGGATAAGGAGTCTGTCAAGTTCGTTCCCCTGCCCCAGCCTGGTAACGCTCGGAAGGGGTTCAGAATCCTAAGGTTTCTGCTCCTATTTGGCAATCTGGGACGGCGCCACCCCCCGTTAAACAGAATCGTGCTCGTCTGAGGGCAGCACGTTTTCGGGCTACCGCTAAGGGCACGGCACCTAAGAGTGGTAAGCCGCCGGGGTGAGGGTGTTGCGATGACCGGCAACTGTTAATGGAGGTGCCGTTAGCAGACGTTCCCGTGGGCGGCAGGTTACATCATTTTCTGCCACAATGGCGTCTCTTGCCAGACCTGGACCCATGGGTTCTGTCGGTCGTCAAGGAGGGATATCGGATTCCCCTTTTCTTCGGCTCCCCCTCTCACTTCTTCTCCCCAGATGCCTCTGATGTCGTCGTCCGACAGGCGGGTTCTGGTAGAAACGATACTTGCCGAGTTTCTCTGCAAGGGTGCCATCCACCAGGTGGATTTGGACTCCCAGGGTTTTTACTCCCATTTGTTCTTTGCCCAAAAGAAAAATGGCGAGTGGAGACCTATTCTCAACCTAAAGCCGCTGAAAGCATTCGTGGTTGTTCCTTCCATGAAAATGGAGACGGTGCAGTCTGTCCGGGCTTTACTCCAGGTTGGGGAGTGGGCGGCGTCAATCGACCTGAAAGACGCCTACCTGCATGTTCCGATTCATCTGCATTTTTGGAAGTTCCTGCGCTTCCTATTCGATGGCAAAGCTTACGAGTTTCAGGGATTTACCTTGTTTTTCTGAAATGGGGGTCCCTTGGACTCACCTCTTTCTTTTCTGGGGGTCCCAACCTGAAAACAAAGGGTCCCAAAACCACACAAACGACAGAGAGCTGCAGACAACAAATCACGTGTATACTATATGTTTCATTAAAGTAAATTTAACAAGCTGTGTTGTTTTTCCTTTCGGGAAATCAATGTCGGTATTC
Organism: Gigantopelta aegis; assembly: GCF_016097555.1. NCBI lineage: Eukaryota > Metazoa > Mollusca > Gastropoda > Neomphalida > Peltospiridae > Gigantopelta > Gigantopelta aegis. Next base: position 95,963,356 of record NC_054702.1, on the reverse strand, counting down.
ATTGGTTATTCTTTCAAATCAACATTTCACTTTGATCTGTATAATTATTTGAACCATTTCCTGCAAGCTAAATGACACTCACAATACCATGCATTGTTTATGAATCATGCTACTTGTTTGTTAATGCAAATCAGAACATTTAACCAATTTGTTTTATTCGCCTGGGAATTTCCGATTGTGTTCGGCCTGTTGACGAGAAATTCCGAATGATCGCAAATCCGCGATCTCTTTCCGGAAATTACCAACTTTACCCGATTAAGCGCAGCAAAGGATAAAGACGCAGTGTTCCCAGAGAATAAAACTTTTTGTTTTTGATATGGGGAATCCCCATTTGAATACGCAGTTTATAGGTAGAAAAGAAATAGTGTATTACACAGAATGATTGATCTTTGATAGTGGACAGGGTTACTGAAAATGTCAGATATTTTATGCGTCCCACGGGATGCAGTATCTCTATTTTTGCGGGTCCAGTTAAGTTTTAGTGCGTCCTATACGCAAGTTTTATGCGTCCGGTAAATCCCTGGAGTTTCGAGTGCTGCCGTTCGGATTGGCCACGAGTCCTCATGCCTTTACTCGTGTAGTCACGGCTGTGGTAGGCCATGTACATTTGTTGGGCATTCACATGCACAACTACCTAGACGATTGGTTGATTCCAGCTTTGTCTCAGCAGGCATGTCTGACGGGCGTGAGTCTGGTCATTGACATGATACTTCGCTTGGGATTTATTCCCAATTGGGTGAAGTCGGAGCTGGTGCCAGCTCAGGTTTTCACGTATCTCGGAGTTGTCTTCAACCTTGTGGAGGCATCCGTTCGACCGACGGATGCACGCCTCCACAAATTCACGGCGCTGGCTCAGCGTCTTGCTCGGGAGCAGCGCATTTCGGTGCGCACGCTGCATGGGTTGTTGGGACATCTCGAGTCAATGGCTGCATTGAATGTGCAGTTCAGACGATTCAAGAGACCTCTCCAGTGGCATCTCTCACGTGTGTGGGATGGCCGCTGTTGGGATACGTTGATTCCGGTGGGGCCTTGGTTCGTGCAGACGATCCAAGAGTGTCTGGTCGACAAGTGCTTGTCCCAGGTCATTCCCTTACATCCTCTTGCTCCGGAGTTGGTCCTGTTCACCGATGCTTCCCTAGAGGGGTATGGTGCGCATCTGGATCAACATCTGTCAGGTGTGTGGAGTGCCTTCGAAAGGAGCCTCCATATCAATCTGCTGGAGATGGAAGCCGTTCGCCGGGCTTGCCTCCAGTTTCGGAGCATTATTCGACATCTTCGAATTTTGTTGAGGTGCGACAACACGGCAGTCGTCGCATACCTCAATCCTTGGGGTGGCACCAAGTCCGAGTCACTGAGTCGCAGGGCCTTGGAGATCCAGGAATTGTGCGATCAGTGGGGGATTGTGTTGACGGCAAAACACATTCCCTCTTCAGTCAACGTCTTGGCGGACGCCTTGAGTCGTCGTTCACCTGTCCAAACAGAGTGGATGTTGCACAAGGTGGTTGCGGGCAGGATTCTGCATTTGTGGGGGAGTCCACAAATGGATATGTTCGCGACCAGGCTGAACCACCAGTTACCGGTGTTTGTGTCACCGGTTCCCGATACTCTGGCTCTGGAGTACGATGCGTTGAGCATGGACTGGACGGGGTTGGATCTGTATGCCTTCCCGCCCCCAGTCTTACTCAGCAAGGTTCTGGCCAAGGTCGGAATGCAACCGTGTCGAGTGGCGCTGGGTTGCCCAACCATGGTTTCCTCAGCTTCTGTCACTATTAGTGCAGGAGCCGGTGCGCTTGCCACCCCTTCCGGATCTGCTCAGCCAGTGGCTGCAGCAGCCGGTGTGGCACCCGAGGCCGGAGGTCTTCCGGCTTCACGCTTGGAGGTTGTCGAGTTTTCCCTGCGAGGCAGAGGCTTTTCGGAACGAATTGCTGAACTCGTCTCCTCTTCGAAGCGCCGGTCAACTGAGCGAGTTTACCAATGCCACTGGAGCGCTTGGGTTCGTTGGGCAGGTGAACGGGATTTTGATCCCTTATCACCTACTGTCAGTGACTTAGCTGAATACTTTCTGGCCTTGGTCCAGGAAAGGAAGCTTAAAGTTCAGACAGTCAAAAGTCATCGTTCTTCCATCTTCACTACTCTCAGGCAGTGTGGTCGGACAGACTTTTCCACGAATCTCATATTGCATGATTTGCTCAAATCTTTGCAGTCCACGGTTGAGAGGCCTTCCATTTTGCCAAAATGGGACGTCTTTCTGGTTCTTCATGCGCTCAAGGGTCCGCCTTATGAGCCATTGCGATTTGCCACTCTTCGACTTTTGACTTGGAAGACACTTTTCCTGGTCTCTCTTGCGGTTTGTCGCCGTATTAGTGAGATTCATGCTTTCAGGTCAATATCTTGAGGCATTGCAAAAAAAAAGAGTATATATCTTTTTCATGTACTGTTACAGATCAAGTTTTGACTTTTATGGTTATTTACTTATTTTTCACAGAGGTATGACCCATGAACTTGAATGTTGTTGGGCCTGGTAGGGGACATACACATGTGTTGCTTAGTTATTTTGATCTTTATTAAAGCCTAAAATTTCAGTGGTTTCAAGGTGAAATGTTTAACTTTAAGATAAGCATTTTTGTATTTAATTGGGCTTGCTTATTTTGGTTTCATACTTATTTTGGGCACAGCGTTTATTGCCTGGTCTATGGTGCTAACGGCTATCTAACCACCTGAGAGTTCTTGTTTCTTAGGCTTGATCCTGTTCAGTGGACCGACCCATTGTTCATGTTTTTCAAAGTTTTTTCTTGTCTTCCTCCCCCCCTCCCCACCTGAGGGTTTCTGCAAGAGGGTAAAACGGGTATGGTACCATACTCAAATTTCTTCGCAGTTAACCTTTTGACAAAATTAATTATACCCAGTAACCCATACCCGCTGTTGACTGTGGTTGCATTCAATTCCATAGCGCTATACCCAAACATTTCAAAAACACTATTAGCATACTTGCCAACTATTATGATTTGGGCGGAATAATTATGATTTGTTTATTCCCATTCCGCCCTATGAATTATAAAGATAGTATTCCACTTTTTTAAAAACAAATTAAAACAAACGTTCAGTGTGTCCTTAAATTGGTCCTTTTAAGTGTGACCCGTTTGTAGTATGCTGGTATTACACCGATCCCATTACATTACACTGGTCCTATTAGTGAATTACACGCATATCCATTGGTCCAATTGTGCTTTACGTCATACATACAATAAATTTTGACCAATCGTTGCTCGAGTTTCATCGCGGATCAATTATCCAAGCCGGCAAAAAACAAATGGCTGACGAATCCAAGGCTGTGAACTTCTACAGAAGTGCAAGTCTGCAACTTATAATGCAGTGTGACATCAGTTACATACTAGCTGAGTGTATAAAAGTTACTAAAATTTCTGTTAGCGCTATATAGGTCTCCAAAATCGCCATTTGGCTACTATTTTTAAATTATTTGAAAACATATATTTTAGTTATTTTTTAAGAAATAGTGTATTTCACCTTTTGCACCTTAGCGCCAACCTAGAAATTTGTAGTTTGAAAAGACACTCAAGGATTATATGCACATTGTACATGTTTATCTAGTTTGATAGTGTTACACACTCACTGTAAATATGTTTTATATAAAGTACTTATGATGAAAGCTGATACAAATCACTTCAAGAATGTACCTAAAATGTCTCAGAAAATGCTCCAGAATGCACCATTTTCAATGTAGTTTTTCAAAAATTTTGTTTGTGTGTGTGTTTGGGGCTCGGCTATAAATCAGTTATTAGGACTTTCATTTCATTAGAGTTGGCAGGTATGTATTAGTAAATGCTGTCCTGTCGGGGAGAGTGCATGTAAAAGACGCTTATTTTGATAAAACTTAGTGGCATAATGGGTCGGGATGTGATACAGTGTTAAAGCGTTCGCTTGATATGCAGTCGGTCTAGGATCGATCCCCGTCGGTGGTCCCATTGGGCTATTTCTCGTTCCAGCCAATGCTCCACAACTGGTGTAACAAAGGTCATGGTATATGCTATTCTGCATATAAAAGATCCCTTGCTGCTAATAAAAAAAAGTAGTCCATGAAGTGATAACAGCGGGTTTCCTCTCTCAATGTCTGTGTGGTCCTTGACCATATGTCTGATGCCATATTTAACCGTAAATAAAATGTGTTGAGTGCGTCGTTTAATAAAACATTTCTTTTTTTTTGGTGGCATAATGTATAATGGTTGTGTTAACAGACATTAGGATGGTACAATGTACGTGTAAATAGAGATCACATCTTGGTACCTGTTGCCTCCCAGGGTTTATTACTAATGAACTCATCATAAACTTTTCCCATGGTTTTCAGAACCATCTCTTTAATCTTTAATTAATTTAATTGATTTTGTTTCCTATTTTTCTTTACGAAACAACACTGTAATTACCTGTAGAGATGAAATGAGGAAATGTGACATCATCAAAGTAGAATGACTGACAGTTTAGCAAAGGGATTAATTATATTTTTCCTGATTTCATTTTATTTCCTTATTTTTTAATATAGATTTTAATTTTGTTTTTCTTTCAGGTAATATCTGTGCTTTGGCCCAGCAGTGTGTGTTGTGTGTGTGTGTGTTTGCTTTCAATGAAGTACGGAATCCATTTTAGTAAAGTTATTTTTCTGCTTGATCAAAAATACTTTCACTATTTATCAAATTAGGCCTACACCAAAAACGAAAAATCACTAATTTTGAGAAAACCAATCAAGCATGAAAGCTAACAATAACTTTCGCGAGCAGGTAACCTTGGTTACGAACTGGTTCAAGACCTGGAGTGAGTGTGAGCAGACTGTGGCGTTATACTCCCTGTTGAAGAAGTTGACCCCTTCCCAGGCCAAGTTCCTGGTGCAGGTTCTACAGCAGTCCCTGTCCGAGTGCGCAGAGGCCAAGATCCTGGAGGAACGAGCCAATGACCCGGGTGAGTTCGACATTTTACGATTTGTTCCAGATGGTATGGGTTTCTTCCGGAGGGTGCAATTTCTTCTGGAGGGTACGGTTTCTTTCGGAGGGTACGTTTTCTTCGAGAGGGTATGGAGGGTAGAATTACTTAATGTAAAATCTTACTAATTAATGCCTGTCTGTCAGCCCTTTAGCTATTTCTCGTCCCGGCCAGTGCAACACAACTGGTATGTATCAGCGGCTGTGGTATGTGCTACTTTAGTGGTGTCGTTTAAAAAAGAAACCCGACTTTTTACAACCATTTCTCCAGTGAGCAGGATGTAGATCAGTGGTATAGCGCTTGCCTAGTGCGCTGTCAGTCTACGGTCGATCCCTGTTGGTCAGCAAGTGCACCCTGACTGGTTTATGTGTATATACTAGCGGAAAAAAGTAACTGTGTATGGTTATCATGTTGATAAAAACATAATTTCAAGACATAAAACGATGAAACGATCAGATAGCATGGTTAATAGGCAAATCTGCAAAACTTCAATTCATTTAAAATGTCACAGCATCCGTCATTTCATTGGTATTGGGGATGAAAGACACGGGGGGTAAAAAACCAGTTCACAAAGTTAATAGCGCGTATGGCCACGGTTTGCGTCGATGCAGGCCTGGTACCGTCGCCTCATAGAGCCTACCAAATTGTTGAAGAATGCCTGGGGAATGCCGTTCCAGATCTGGACTAACGTCTGACCCAGCGCTGCCAACGTCACCGGCTGGTTAGGCAGCGCACGTACACGACGTTGCATCTCATCCCAGACGTGCTCGATTGGTGCAAGATCGGGTGAGACTGCAGGCCACTGCAACACATCGGTATTCTGCTGAGCTAGAAATCCCTTACCACCCGGGCGACGTGAGGTCTAGCGTTGTCTTGCTGAAGCGTGATGTGGCGTTGCTGTCCTTGCACAAATGGGATGACGTGAGCCTGGATAATGTCGTCACGGTAGCCTACGGCGTTCAAATTGCCATCGGTGACCACAATAGGTGTTCGTCCAGTTGACGTGATACCACCCCAAACCATGACACTGCCTCCGCCAAAAGCATGTCGCTCCACAATACAGGCATCACTAAAACGTTCTCCAACACGACGATAGACTCTTTGAAAGGCCGTCGCTGCCGTCTAAGTGAAACCTGGACTCGTCCGTAAACAGAATACCCGCCCAGTCTCGGTGATTAAAGCGCAAGTGTCTTCTACACCAAGCCAGACGCGCTACACGATGGCGTCTTAGCAAAACTGAACGGACAGCCGGACGTCGCGGACAAATACGCCGTTCACGTAATCGATTCCGTACAGTTCTGGGGCTGATGGCACGCAATCCAGGAAGTGATTCCTGAGGTGCACGAGTCGGATATGATTGTCCTGCTGTCGTGACGTCACGCGTGGACGACCTGCACGTGGTCGGTCTCTGACATTACCAAATTGTTGAAAACGTCTCGACAAAGCCTGAATAGTGTTTATGTTGACACCAAATTGCGTAGCAACAGCGCAATGGAGATTTCAGCCTGGATCATACCAATTGCGCGAAGGCGGTCATTTACATTTAGCTTGGGCATTGCTCTACGACCACTTTCAACCGAAAAAACCTGCTTTTCTGTTCCACCGTTTGCCAAACAATGACCCGACAGTAGCAAAGTCGACAAAAGCTGGAGCAGTAAAATGTTGGGCGGAAAAAGCTTGAAAAACAGACCCATGTCCAAGAAGCGAAACGGCACGTGCCAATACGGAATTGACCCCGCGATTGTGTGGCGGTGCGTTCACTGGTCAACTGTGCAAAACATCAGGCTAAAATATTGAGCCGTGTTAATTTTATATGATGTTTCAAGTTACACTGTTACTTTTTTCCGCTAGTATATAAAAGTTCTACCAATGGAAAAATGCAGAAGGTTTCTATTCTAGGACTATATGTCAAAATTATCAAGTGTTTGACATCCAATAGCTGATGATTTAATAAATCAATGTGTTCTAGTGGTGTCGTTAAAGAAATCAAACTTTCAACTTTTTTAACTTGGAAATTAATGGAAATAGTTGTATAATTTTTAGACAGATGGTAGTAAGAGAAATGCTGTTTAAAATTTGTCAAAACACATGAAATGGAGGCCTCAATTTCATAACATTTATGTTACTGTTTACAGACATTCTGCCAAAAACTAAATGGACCATAAGTGCCCTTAAGTGGCTATGGATTTGAGATTGTACACGACAAAACAGGAGTTCTCTTACTTTCATCCGACTAAAAATTATATCCATTTATTTGAATGTTTTAGGGTCCATACTGTTACCCTACGTACCCTCTGACAAACACCAGGTTTAAGCGGTTTATACTGTTTGTCTTCGTTTTGTGTGTGATTTATTGATGTGTCATAGACACAAACTGTATTTCATACTAAGGTGCAGAATTGGTGGGGATTTCGGCATAGATCATTGGTTATTAACTTTGATTATATAATTCCTGCAATGAAGCACGAGTTCCTTTTTTCGCATTATGCTATGAATCAGAATTTTTTAGGTAACCCTGTTATTTACAAATTAAGATATCATAGATGCACCTTTATTGGTGAAATTATCATCACAGCTGTGTTTCAGGAAATATATATTTTTCTCTAAATTTTGATTAGCAGCTACTGTTTAATGTTTTGAAATTGTGTAGCAGTCTCTGAAAGTTGCATAGCGAATTGCGGCACAATACTAACAAAATGTTCCCTGTCTTCATGAAAGGTGAAAGTGACAAGATTTTAAGTTGTGTAGGCTTTTGATGATAACCCATTTAAGATGAAAAGACACATTTATTAAAAGTGTAGTTGTGTTTGTGTTTTCCAGTGATAAGTTGGTGTAAACAATATTTATTGCCGTTGGTGTTTTCTTATAACATTAGTATTTCTGCGAGAAAGAAATTTTTGGGTATGACGCTATGGAATTGAATGGAACCACAGTCATCTGGAGGTATGGGGGCCGCCCCCAGAAAGAAAATGGGTTAGTTTTAGGCTTAGGGTTATGAAAATCATATAGTAATGATACAGCTATTAAGAGTAATTAATTTTGTCAAAGGTTAATTTTAAAAAAAATTGTTGAGTATGGTGCCATACCAATTTTACCAGAAAAGTGGTACCCAATTTTTTTAAATCTTATGCCCTGTATAAATACTTAAATATATTTCCTTCTGATAATTGCACAGGGAACATTTTATTTTTAATATTTTGACTATCGCAGGCCTTCTAGAATACGGTGGCCCGGTGCCCGAGGCCAGTATTTTTTGGATTCGGGCCAGTAAAAGTTACTTTGTGCAATCCCGATGGCAAGTGGTAAAAAAAAATAAAAAATCTACAACACTATGTCCTACGATCTTACAAAAACAAAAGAAACATCTACAAGTCACTTCTTTTGATTTACTATCACATGCAATATTTCACTAACAAATAGTTAGCCACCAGTAATCTCTGACCCATCCATGACATCAATATACCTACTGATATAACTTTATTAAAGTTATAAAGTGTAAACATTGGAAAAACTAAAGTTCATTGTTTTGCCGCCATTTTGCTTTTTACACTGAAATCCAAAGATTTGTTACTCTAATACTAATAATATGCAAAACGGTAACCAGTCTTTTATTATTATTATTATTTTTTTTAAATAGATATATTTAACAAAGTACCCAAATTGCTAAATTACTAATATGGTGTGTGTGTTGGAGGGGTGGGGGGTGGGGGTGGCTTAAACTGCAATACATGTACACTTTATGCTAATAAAGGTTCTTAATTGTTTCTTTTCTCTTTTTGTTTTTTGAGGGGGTGGGTAAGTTCCCTTTCATAAGTAAATGAATAATGCTGTTAATTGTTGTAATATCTCAGTAACATGGATTATTTTTTATAACTTAGGTGGTTTTAGTGGACCAATTATTTTAAAATTTTAATAGGTACGGTAACTTTATTCTGAACTGATGAAAATTATTTGCATATTTTTCTAAACAAACCATAAAGCATACCCAATGAGCCTATCTGTTGTGTAAATTGACAAATTGATTAAACATGATCTCAGTATGAAAAATGGACATTAAAAAGTTAATTATTTCAATTTACTGTTTTTTTGTTTTATAATTTTTTATTAAAATTGGGCAAGTGAATTTTTCACCATGGTCAGTAAATTTTCAAATCTTCCAGAACCCCTGCTATCGCCATTTTTTCTCAATTCAAAATTGATTAGCAACTACTGTTGAATATTTTAAAATTGTGTAACGATCTATGAAACTTGCGTAGTGAATTGTAATGTGATACTGAACAAAACGTTCCCTGTTGCGAGAATCTTAGTTTGTGTGCTTATGTTGCTTATGAATGCAAGTCGTCTTTGCGTAATCCATTTTTGTTCGCACATTATATTCAGAACATCATTTACGTGGTCATAAAAGGTTATGCAAAAACTAAATGGGTTGCATCAGTTTGTTTTGTATATTAATTAATTAAACCTATAAATGGTTTACACACATTTTTTGTTCCCAGTGGCTTGTTAACGGTACATGTAATTATTTCACTTGCTACTACAGTTAATCGGCAAACTTGTGTCTGCTCGTGTTTCCATTATGGCTATATTACTAATAGCGTAATCATTAGTTTTCTTCAAGCAACAGGTGACGTAAATTTCACTATGGGAATAAAGGAAAAGTGCCTTCATTTAAACGATTCTTTTAAATTGTTGCACATTAAAACTTAAATATATTTGGTTCTTTGGGTGCCGAATAACAAAATGAATAGAGTATAACTTTGATGTATCAAATAAATGAGTAAATTAGTATTTTTTACAACGACATGGCAGCAGTCATCAATACACTACATGTATCAACAGCCAGTAGGCCACTAAAAAGTAAATCTTACATTTTCATCCCTGCCTGTCCACAGGACAAAGACCCACCCACATTAACCTTTAGACTACTGGATTAATTTTTAACAAAAGCCACGTTGAGTGGGTACAAGTTTATAATTTTTACTCACATATATTCACTTAAATGTTTTATAAAAACATGAAATAAAGTGCATATACTAATTGGTAAGTATTATTTTCGTGTCTTTTTTTGTAATTTTTATTATTTTAGATCGGCTAATGGTGATTAAAATTAGGCAAAAAATTAAAAAAGTTGCGTTTACTTACGGGCATTTGTGGCCAGCTGTCCAGTATTTATGTCCATTATTCCCGATAACAGTGGTTTTCTAACACAGAATTTTTTTTAAAACCCTAACTAAGATTCATATTGCAATATTTGGTAATTTTCGTTGTTGGTAAAACGATCAAATTTATTATCAAATTAGCTGTCACAATCAGCTATCGATCCCTGAAAATGACCGCGACGTGCCGCCATTGTTGTCAAGCGAAAATACTTGCCGAAAACCACTTTTGGAACTCAAAATTTCAAGATATTTTCAATTGAAAAAATCAAAACAAAAGCCACCATTTTGAAAAAAATATCTTTTTTCTTTAATTATATTTCTGTTTCCGGTGAGTGTCGTGTGCAAAACGGTGGGAAATATGAATTGGGGAATGCACTGTATACAGTGTACAGTATATCGACTGATGTGACGTCAGGCGAGATATCTCGCCTGCAGTAGTCAGAAGGTTAAAAAAAAATTGTCCTAAAAATTTTAAATAAATTAAATGAAAATCAAGCATTTAGTTTATAATGGCCTTAGTTTTTCTTGAATACACACATATACTGAACAAAAAAAGAAACTTCCGATTTGTACACATAGTATTTGTTGTGTTAAAGAATTCATTGTGTAATGAAATTATATAGGTAGTATTAGCCTTGAGCTGTATTATCAGGATTCATGAATTTTATCGATTATTTTTGCACTGTTAATCGTCGACAACGTGAAATTCAATTTGCACGTGCATGCATGGTTCGACATGTCCCGTGTAGTATTTGGTCAATTTGTTTTACTTGTCTTACTGACATTGTTGTCAAGTGAATGAAAACGCTTCGAAATTTGTAAAAAAAACCCACGTTTTTTACATTGTAGCATTTTTAGTATGCCAAGAATACCCAATAATTTACGCGAACGGGTGATTGGCATGCTTGATGCTGGCATGTCAACAGAAGATGTTGCAAGGCATGTTGGGAGTTCTAGTCGAGCGATACGAAATCTTCGCGTAAGATTTCGAACGACAGGAAGCACCAACGACTTGCCATGTCGTGGACGTCCGCGTGTTACAACGCATGGTCAAGACCGCTATATCATGAACACGCATTTGCGCAATCGATTCGAAACTGCCACTGCTACTGCTGCTAACACACCTGGGCTTCATAATAACGGAATCAGTGGGCAAACTGTTCGTAATCATCTGCGGGAGAACGGTTTACATGCATGGCATCTTTACGTCGGATGCGATTTAACGCAACGTCATCGTCTTAATTGGGCACGTGTACACACTCGTTGGATACGGCGACGCTGGAATACCGTTCTTTTTTCGGATGAATCCAGATTTTCTTTACAATGTGGTGATTGGCATGGGTGATTGGCATGCGTGATGGCAGGGTGCGCGTCTACCATAGGAGAAATGAACGCTATGCTGACTGTTATGTTTTTGAACGAGATCGTTTCGTTGGGTGGGGGTTGTGTCATGGTCTGGGCATCCATTGCCCATGGTTATCGTTCACCACTAGTCGTCATTGATGGCAATTTAAATGCTCAACGTTACCGCGATGACATTCTCGCTCATCACGTCATTCCTCTGTTCCATAACAACGCCAACTTCTCGATTTTTCAGCATTATAATGCCACCTCTCATACAGCTAGACACACTGTAAATTTTCTTAGGACAAATAACATTGATTTCATTGATGACTGGCCCGCTAAAAGTCCTGATCTCAACCCCATCGAGCATGTCTGGGATAGTCTGGACAGACGATTGAGGCGTCATCCCAACCCACCCGCTAACGTCAATGAACTTCGTCAAGTGCTCATTCAGGAATGGAACAATATTCCACAGACAGAAATCAACACTTTAGTCAATTCTATGCACCTGCGATGCACTGCAGTGGTCAATTCAAGAGGTGGTCATACCCGTTATTAAGTGGGTTTTTTTTTTTTTTTTTAACCCCTACCACACTTGGTCAAAATTTCTCCCAGTTTCTATTAACCTATGGCCATGATTTTTGCACCAAACAATGCATCATGGAACACTCTTTAAACGCATATATAAATTATTCCACACGGTTTGTTTTCATCAAGTTATGTTCAAGCAAAGTTAGCAGAAGTTTCTTATTTTGTTCAGTATATATACATGTACCTCTATAGTCCGTCCCACAGTGAACACCTTTTTTCTTATTATGAAATTTACTACAAGTTATTTATTTCTGAGCCGATTGTTTTCAAAATTGCATACAAAAATAGTATTATTTTTGTTATTTGCAAAATACTTTTACTTTTCTTCTTACGTCAAACCAAATTGAAATTATTTACAAAAAACATTTTTGTGGATTGACTATAGCTGGCATTTGTTGACATTGATAATTCACGTGTTGTTGCCATGACCTGGCTTATGCATTATTTTTTATGTCATCTACGATACGGCCAACATATTTACATACATGTACAGGTCTGTGTGTTTGTATATATATATATATATGTACATGTGGGTCATTAATTGTTTCATTCTAATTTGTTTTGTTTATCAAGATATCTCCAGATATGTAATGATTTTATTTGGTAATAGTTTGCCAAGGTCTGTAACTGTTACAAACCACCAGGTAGACAGAGACGGTCTCTCAGCAGAATATGCAACAGGTGGGCGACGGGAGCCAGCTGTTTCCCTGTCAGCTTGGCTAACTCTCTCCGCTGGCTTACAATGTCGTTTGACTCACAGTGCTAGTACCACTGTGTGCAGGAAGACCTGCAGTGCGTGGAAAACCAGAAACTGAAAATACCTGTAGCACGATTCACTGTCTGAGCTGGTAATTCGTTTGTCTGGTGTGCGGTATCACACTGATATTATAGCTGTGCACAGGAAGACAGTTGTGATTACAAACCATGAAAATTTATATATATATATATATATATATATATATATATATATAGATAGATAGATAGATAGCAAGGAGTCACAATCCTCAAATTCGCATTAATTAATTAATAAAATTATTGTAAGAATAATTTCATGCTGATACGGTTCAAGCAAATTGACCACAACACATTCGTTAACTAGGCTGTGTGTGAATATATATATATATAGCTCCTAACGACTTCTATCTCACTATATATATATATATATATATATATATATATATATAGTGAGACAGAAGTCATTAAGAGCTAGTATTGAGATATTTTGAAAAGTCACTAGCCACAGGGCTAGTGGGTTTGTCAAAACCACTAGCCCACCAAGATAAAGCACTAGCCCAAATTCCTGATAAATTATAACTGGATTTTTATATAATTTTTGTAACATTACACATTTATGAGTATAACAGTAAAATAATACAAACTCTTAAATCATGTTGTAACTTTCAGTTTTTTGTCGTGTTGTACATTTGGTCTTTTGTCAAGTGTGATCCATCGTCATTGTCCCGTTTTTGCTTTTGCCCTCTCCCCGGGGAAAAATAATTGAGCAAACTCATGGTTGGTATCTAAACCCACTATCGAAATAATTAAATTTAAATGAAGGTATGACAGTGTGACACACGGTAATAGATGGTTCAGTGTATTTGGTAGTTGGTTATATATTTAGGGCCTACTATTTATGTCGCTCAAATACAGGGCATTATCCTGTGTCAGACCGATATCAAAAGAATATAACGGCGACATCTAATCCGATGAACAAAAAAGGTATTGCCGATAACCACATGTCAGCGAAGTGTTAAATTAGAAAACAATAGGTAAATAAAACAAACACTGAAATTCAAAGCATGGCTGGGGTTTACTTGATTGAGATTAACCTGTCTTCGCCAAGTTCTTAGCCTAAAACATATGTGACGTGTCCAACCAATCAAAACACGCATGTCATTAGACTTATTTCCTGTGCCAGAAACTTCAACGGGAAAAGTAAACAATTCATGCTGTAACTGTGACGATGTAGAGATAGCATGTTACTGCAGTTTGCAGACCTAGCTCAAGTAGATTATTATTATATACTGATAGCGTTGTTGATATTATTCGATGACAAACGTCACAATCAAATTTATTAAATGAAATTTCAGCCGAGAGAAAAAGAAGAAAAGAAAAAACCCACGATCGAGCGATAACGAGAGGAGGGGGGAAACCACTAGCCCTGCGGGCTAGTGGTTTTGCATTTTTCACTAACCCGAACTTAAAAACCACTAGCCACGGGCGTCGGGCTAGCGGATTTGTCGAACTCTGATATAAGGACAGGTTAGTGAGAGAGAAGTTGTGAGATGCATACATTGTGTAAGCCGTAAGCTGGGAAACGTGATTATTTGCTCCACTAACTTAGATTATGGGGAGCCATTGAAGATTACCATATTGACCTTTTCATGCCAAGGGGAGCTAAACAAATATTCTCCCTGAACTCAAGGGAGTGGGGGGGGGGGGGGGGGGGAGGATAGTGATAGCTCCTCTAAAACAGTAAGGTCTGACCTGGTTTAACGACTTCTTCACCACAAACACCAGTCTGTTTCTCATCGTTTAAAAATGTCATTTACTTGGCTAGCTCTGGGTTAGCCAAATTATAGTCTCTATTTAACTTTAAAAATTACACAATTAAAGCTATTTTCGATCAAAATGTAAATTACAGGCTGGTAGGTACTGGGTTCAGATCCCAGTCGAGGCATGGGATTTTTAATCCAGATACCGACTCCAAACCCTGAGTGAGTGCTCCGCAAGGCTCAATGGGTAGGTGTAAACCACTTGCACCGACCAGTGATCCATAACTGGTTCAACAAAGGCCATGGTTTGTGCTATCTTGCTTGTGGGAAGCGCAAATAAAAGATCCCTTGCTGCTAATCGGAAAGAGTAGCCCATGTAGTGGCGACAGCGGGTTTCCTAACAAAATCTGTGTGGTCCTTAACCATACATGTATGTCTGACGCCATATAACCGTAAATAAAATGTGTTGAGGGCATTGTTAAATAAAACATTTCTTTCTTTCTTTCTTTCAAAATGTAAATTATTACATGAAATTATTTATCCAAATTAAATAAAATTGTCCAGTGTTTTTAAAATTCACAAATGGCAAATTTGGCGAGTGCCAGAGCTAGCCCTGCATTTACATTTTAATTGCTACTAGTATGTGTTGCTGATAAGGCTTCACCAGTTTTAACCCCGTGAAACACTGATTGGTTGATTTACATTTTAATTGCTACTAGTATGTGTTGTGGATAAGGCTTCACCAGTTTTAACCCCGTGAAACACTGATTGGTTGATTTACATTTTAATTGCTACTAGTATGTGTTGTGGATAAGGCTTCACCAGTTTTAATCCCGTGAAACACTGATTGGTTGATTTACATTTTAATTGCTACTAGTATGTGTTGTGGATAAGGCTTCACCAGTTTTAATCCCGTGAAACACTGATTGGTTGATTTACATTTTAATTGCTACTAGTATGTGTTGTGGATAAGGATTCACCAGTTTTAATCCCGTGAAACACTGATTAGTTGATTTACATTTTTATACACTTGTTTATTACCTGTCTTTCCTATATGACTCGCCTGGCAAACAGTCACATTTATTTCTATATCAAGACAAGGAAGTAGATACAATTCTTTTAGCTTGTTGTTCTGATAGATGTTTTTGCTTTGTCATTGTTAAGAATACCCTGTACATGTTCCTTGTCTATTTTTGGTAATTTCCTTTGTTCATATGTACATGTATAGCTGTACATGCTCTTTCATGTACCCGTGGGTGTACAGGTATAAATAAACAGGTTTATTTTTGTTTGTTAACCCATTTATATACATGTTCAGGCATTGAATTTGATGATTTTTAATGATTTTGCCGGAAGCATAAAAATAATGTAATCTAAAGATTTTCTTGGGATTTGTGGAAACTGGGAATCTTTGCAAAATCTGCAGCCTGTTTAATTCTGTATGTACATACCTACTAGTATACCTGTTGGAATTTGTATTTGTACCTCTATACACGTTTCCGTTTATAAGTCTTATTGTATCTGTGTAACCTCTATATGTACTGTATGTATCTCTATACCTGTTTATAAATTGTTTACTTGTTATAGTACATGTACCTATAAGCAGCCGTACACTAATTTAATGGTGATGTCTGTAAAACTACATTGCAGAAAAATGCCTGTCATTAGTATTTGCTTTCCAGATGTCAACTTAATGTAGTCACCTTCTTGATAATTTACTCAGCTGAGGCCTTACAAAGGATCTAGGTTTTATTAAAGTTTAAATGTACTTTTAATTGAGAGACAAACTTACTTGAGTGTTTTTATTACTGTAAATTTCATTGAGAATCAGATTATATTTTTGTAATCGGCCATTAGTTTTCACCAACTGATTGATACCCTGTTTTAATAATACTGATAAACTTACTAATGGTGAATTTTATCAGCTCTTATAACTTCAACACTGATTACATTTTACAGATTGCATTGTTAAGGAAGATGTTTAACATAGTCGCCTACTTTTTAAATAAACATCCTTAAAAAATTAACACCCTTGAATTTGCATCTCTGTCTATTTTACCATGCATACATATAAATCTCCTATTTGGTCAACGATTGAGCTATTTTTGGTTCCACCCAGAATTCCAAAACTGGTGTAATGAAGGCCGTGTTATGTCCTATCCTGTCTTTAAAATTCTGCATATATAAGATCCCTTGCTGTAAATTGAAACGAGCAGCAGGTTGTGTAGTCGCAGCGGCTTTCCTCTCTCATTATCTGTGTGGTCTTTAGCCATATTATGTCCGATGACATATTATTATTACTGTAATTAAAATGTGTTGAGTGAGTTGAGTAAAACATTCCTTTCCAGGGTTTCTGCCAGAGGGTAAAACTGGTATGGCGCCATACCCAAATTATTTAGATTTTATTTTTTTAAGTTAACATTTTGACAACATTAATGACTTATTATTACTGTATCAGGCTTCGAAATTCACGATGGCTCCACAGCATTTGCCGTACTGCCTTGTGCCTTTGTCGTGATGCCTAAAAAATACCAGTTACTTTACGGCTATGAATAACCGTGCCCTTTTAATTACCTCTTGTGGTGCCCCTTTTGTGTTTGGTTTCTTTTTTTAAACTTGTATAACCCTAACTTTTATTTTAAAACATTAAACATGCACAAATTCGATGTTCCTCGGTAGTGTTTGTATGTACAGTTTCTTGGTCATGTATTATAATTGCACATCGAACGTAACAAATGATAAATTACGGTTGAAACGTACAGCGTTATGGGAAAAACCCCCACCGTAAATTGCCGAAAGTTTTAACGTCGTACATTTACGGAAAAAAAACCCGGGGCAATTTTTTTTTTCTTCAAAAATAGGCTAAACCATGCCTAGAAGAAAAAGAAGACTAAAGAAGACAAAAATTGTCAAAACGTTTTCATTATTTCAGGTAAAAATTATTATTATTATTAGCTATTTAAATGTCAGCTGCATTCAACCAGCTTTGTGCGCTTCACAATAAACCAAATGGCCACGTTGAGAACCAATCAAATAGTTCACGAACGTCAGACAAACGTTTGCTGGCTGAACTTGGGGCTGTTGTTATCGATATTCTTCATGACAAATTTTGAAAAGTAAAAAAGTAAACGTGTATTGGAAATAACAAAACAATACTAATTTTGTGTGCAATTTACAAATCAATCGGCTTAGAAATGAATAACTTGTAGTAAATTTCATAGTAATAAAAAAGGCGTTATAGTTTTAATGTTTATTAGCCTATTGAACGGACCCATGCTAAAATCACACAAATTAATTTATTCCCAATTAACTGAAACACTGAAATAAATGTGAACTGTTTAATGTTTGTGGTTATTCTTGAATATTCCGTTTATTTAATTATTATCCATGCTATACATCACTGGTCACCAATTACCGTGGTACCTAATAAGAGCACGTGTTAATGATTCCAGTTTCAAACAAATTAGTTATGCTCATATCCATTCAACGTCCAGGCATGTCTAGTCTGGGTCCAGTCTCTAACAACGCCAGTGATTGGGTCCAGGGCATGGCGTAAGAAGGTGCCAATACGTGGGGTGGGGGTGTATAAAAACCATCGCTGCTGCCCCCCCACCCCCACCCCACACACACACACCCCTCAACCTCCATTTAAAACACACACACACACACACACACACACACACACATTAAAAATAATCCATAAATGCTGAAAACATACTTAAGAAAATAGGCCATGGTGTCCTCCGACAATATTTACGTTTTTGTGGATATGGTCACATGACAGAATGGGATTTCCCTCCACATTTTTTATTCTATAATTAAATGGGTCATTTGGTTAATCTTGTTATTACAATTATGTTTGTTGGAGAAAAAGTTGAAATTAGGGTGGATTTTTTTTATTATTGTTAAATATAGAATTTACAACAAAAATAATACAAAGATTAAATTTTTAAAAACCTACTAGTAAATGATTTGGTTTGAACATTTATTTATTTAATTATTTGTATTTCAAATAATTTAACACTGAACATTTCATCCCTTTTCCTAAAGCTTTGATTGTATTGTTCTGAAACGTAATACACATATTCTCTTTTTAGTCTCCACAAAATAATAAAGATGTCTAAACTTGTAAAAACTTGAGGGTTTTGGGGTGGGTTTTTTAATTAATGAGATTGTAAAATTGAAATAGAAATCTTGATTAGTTAATTCTGAAACTTAGTACCTGTATTCTACAGTGATTCTCTGGAGATACCTTCACAAACTAATAGATAAAATTAACATATCTACTTTTATTATAGATTATTTTATTTTATTTCTTTAATGTTAAGACTTTAACATAATTGTCCAGCCATTCAAATATAATGTTCTTTCAGTCATACTCCATCTGCTCAGATGGTCTGAAACCAGTGGACTTTGATCCATTACCTGCTGTAATGAGATGGAACAGCATCAGTGTTTGTTCAAGGAGACCAGATATGTCATAATCTCTCTCCACCAAAGTTGTCTTTAAGGACACCACAGAAAAAATAAATTACTGTTTTGTTTAATGACACCAGTACAATACTTTGATTTATTGATGAATGACCAAGTTTTTTTCTGGTTAAATTGACTTCCTAAAAAAGACTGCCTTGGTGCCCTTTGAAAATGTATGAACGTAGCCTTTGTGCCTTTTAGGTTAGCCTTGGTGCCCTTCATTTCCTAGATTTTTAAAGGCTATTATATTTCGAGGCCTGCTGTATGATTTTCTTTCTGGTGGAGGCCCCCCATATATCCTTGTGACTGCGGTTGCATTTAGCACACTCATTGTAAATATCCAATTCCATAGCGCCGTACCCATAAATGTTTTTCCTTCCAAGTATCAGTCTGTACATAAAATCTTGAGGAATCTTGTATTTGGAATACAAATTCCACCTTTCTGTTTTTGTCAAATCTCAAATTCAAGCCAGCTTTTACTTGTTGTAAATATTTAGAAGCCCTCTTGTATTTCCAATATAAAACTCTTAATTTCCATGTTCAGGTACATGTATTTAATTTTGAAGAAGTTTACTGTCTGGTGTGTTGCTTTCTGATGGTAAAGAAGGTCTTTTGAAAACCAAAACAAGTGGTTCTGCGGTATTAAAGATATGAGGACAAGGCTAATGGTACAAATAGAAATGAAAGAAATATATGTTAAAATGTGTTAAAATATGCAGTTACGTGTAGTTGCAGAAATCAGTTTGCGTTCACAAATTGATAATATTCCCCTGAAGGAAAAGAGTGAGAATTAGATTCCCATAACATCAGTGTTTAAAAAAAAAATAGTCCGACATTCAGTATTCAGAACTGGAATCTATTAGAAAGTAATTGGATTCTGGTGCATTCCCATGATATAAAGTTGTGAGAATCTAAAAATCGATTTCAGTAGAATTTAATGAAAATTGATTCCTATTAGCTGAAATTACTGGTTACCGACTGAAAGGGAAAGGGAACCGTATACTACAGCCATACTGTTTTCTTATGTGGTAAAAAGCAGGAAACATTTTGTTCAGTATTGTGTCGCGATTCATTATGTAAGTTTTAGGAGTGCTTCACAATTCTGTAATGTTAAATACAAGAGGTTTGTTTTTTTGTTTTTATTTGCCATGCATATATTATTTACCTGTTAAAACTACAGTGGTCCAGTGTGGTCTTCTGAACCTGAAGTATGATCTGTACCATGCTTGTTTCATTGTCGGTGATGTAACAGGATAATGTATTGCCGAACAGTTGTCATAATTTAAAAAAAAAAAAAAAAAAAAATTATTGACCAAAACAAATATGGTAGTGCCATGGTTAAATATGAAGTTGTTAATCACTTTTCAAATCGATAACAAATGTTGCTAAATCAACATTTTAATTATTTTTTTTGAGAATTGAAAAGTTGCGTAAACCATTTATGGGATACCGGGTACTAAAAAAACAAATTCAGGTAACCCTTTTTGTTTTTACGTAACCCATCATGAATTTGAACGGAAAATGGATTATGCAAGCTATACTTACGCGATTGATGTGCAAATGAAACTATCTCTCTTGGTATTTCAAAATGGATTATGCAAGCTATACTTATGCGATTGATGTGCAAATGAAACTATCTCTCTTGGTATTTCAAAATGGATTATGCAAGCTATACTTACACGATTGACGTGCAAATGAAACTATCTCTCTTGGTATTTCAAAATGGATTATGCAAGCTATACTTATGCGATTGATGTGCAAATGAAACTATCTCTCTTGGTATTTCAAAATGGATTATGCAAGCTATACTTATGCGATTGATGTGCAAATGAAACTATCTCTCTTGGTATTTCAAAATGGATTATGCAAGCTATACTTACGCGATTGACGTGCAAATGAAACTATCTCTCTTGGTATTTTCAGAAACCTGAATAATCTTTGTTATCCATCTTTTTGTTAGTGCACATCTGTGAATTCAATGTGTGAAGAAAAAAATGGGTTACACAAACTATACTATAGATGCGCTAACAAAACTATCGCTCTTGCCATTTTCAGATTTAAGCCTGAATAATCTTGGTTTTCCATCTTTTCTTCAGTGCACATCAGCCAGCTCTGTGGTGAGTACAAAGACAAGGCCATCCTGCATCTGCTCAACTACCTGCCTCTGTTGCAGTCGGGGAACACGCTGGCCAAGAAGGAGTACCTGACCGTCATCCCCAAGGTGCTGTCCCACGCCATCGAGAGTGGAGTCAACATCGAGGAGAGCCGGCAGCTCCTCTCGTACTCTCTCATCCACCCGGCGATCACCACCGAGGAGCGGTCGCAGTTTCGGATGTGGCTGGGCTACCTGGAGGAGCGATTCACGTACAGCATCAACCACTCACGCCAGACCCAGTCCTCGCAGGACTCCGGCTATTCTCAGGACAGTGTGGTGTCCAACCTTAGCTGCCAGACTTCCGGTATAAACAATGTTCAGCTCAACGGATGGAATTTGATACCGTCCGAGCTGATCGGCCCTGCCACTGGGAACGATCGTGTGGATAATTCCAGTAGCACTGGCGGGCTGATGCCAAACAGTTTCGGACACCTCCCGCTACAAGTGAGTAACAGTCACGCCGGGGCTGTGTCCTCGCCCAACAGTGGACACATCCCGCTTCACGCCACTTCATCAGCTCCACCCATCTTCAACACAACAGTGCCTACATCACAGGGTAAGTTTATTATTATTTTTTTTTTAAATTGTCATGGCCGGGGTCTAGCTCAGTAGTAGAATGCTCACATTAGGTGCAGTTGGTTTTAGGATAGATTGCTCTGAATGGACTCCAACCAGTGCCCCATGACTGATACATCAAAGGCCATGATATGTATTTCCTCTCTTCTGTCGTGCATGTGCTACAACAGCTGGCTAAAACCTCTTAAGTTTCTTGTCTGTGAGAGTGCATATAAAAGGTCATTTGCTGCTTTTCGGCTAGGAGTATTATTAAAAGTGTGTTTTTTAGACCTGGTTTCGAAATATATAATTTAAGACAACAAATAACCATGATTTAAAAAGGGGCGAGACGTAGCTCAGTGGTACAGCGCTCGCTCGATGCACGGTCGGTGTGGGATCGATTCCCGTTGGTGGGCCCATTGGGCTATTTCTCGTTCCTGCCAGTGCACCATGACTAGTATATCAAAGGCCATGCTATGTACTACCCTGTCTATGGGATGGCGCATATAAAAGATCCCTTGCTGCTAATCGAAAAGAGTAGCCCATAAAACAGTTCTTTTTTTCCATGATTTAAAATGTGCTACAGGATGATTAAATTAATATTCCTTTTCTTTTCAACATCAAACATTTTCAGTTAAAACATTTCAGATGTAGTAGAGCATAATAATCAGTGTTGGATAGGTAGGGAATATCTGTTTAATATTACCCCCAGCACATTATATAACCAGCTAAATAAAATCAGGTAAGGTTGGGGATTCTATTAAAGCCTGCCTTTTGTTCCATGTCTGTCTGTATGTGGCATATAAAATCAGTCTAGTTGGAAGCATTTATTCAGGCATTCCGAACATAGGCCCCTTCCCAAAAGAAAGTGGCACCGACAAGTACCAATTTCTATGCTAAAAATTCCTAATATATATATTTAATTATTTAATATATATAATAAATTAATGTAACATCAATAACCTAAAAAATATCCCAAGTGCTTAATATAACCAGGTGTTTAACTCCCACCAAAGCTGATGTAATAGAGGGCATGCCCAAATTAAGTACAAATATGCTGACCTATAGAATGTTAACCTACTGAATGTTAACCTACTGAATGTTAACCTACTGTATGTTAACCTATTGTATGTTAACCTACTGAATGTTAACCTACTGAATGTTAACCTATTGAATGTTAACCTACTGAATGATAAGCTGTAATTTGTGTCAAATGACTTGAAATGCATTTCTGAATATGTACAACTCTTTACAATTCTTTTACCAGTTATTATTAACATTACTGCACTAAAAGGACTTCGGTGTGCTCAGAACAGACAAAAAACCTGTTGTGTCCACATTTGTGAGATCTAAAGCCCTACTTGCGCTAATTTTCCCAATCCCTTCAAACATGGAACCCTGGCTAAAAATCCTTGATAAATCCCCGAGTTGTATGGCTATTTGTTAGGCTGAAAAAAACATGAGTATAATACCAAATATCTTGCATGTTCTTTTAAAATGTATCGAACAAGAGAAACAAGTTGAATACATTTAAAAAAAATGGATACGAATATAGTATTCTATTTCTGATATATATCCTCAACATAAATGTCACAGAGCAATTGGTTTTTCATTGGATGGTATGTCATCACCTAGAAACAGCCAATGTGTGTAAAAAGATCCGATTATAATAATGAAGACCTGCTACAGATTTCGGCTCTTTCATCTGGAAAGTTTTAGGAGACCAGGTAAATGATTGCCTTGCAATAAAATTGAAAAGAAAGTTTTTTTTATTTGAACCTGTATGATTGCTCACTTAACACTATTTCAAGAGACTGTGATCTTCAGATGAGTTTACAGGGAATGTGTTGTTCAGTATCATGTCATGATTCGCTACTCAAATTTTAGAGATCGCTACACAATTTTAAAACATTAAATAGTAGTTGCTAATCAAATTTTAATTGACTTGAAATATCACTAATCAAGATTTTGAAAACAGTATGTTCCCAGGCATCGAAATAAGTTGAGAACGGTCGTTCAGGTTACCGGGAGGTTACCACATGTTAGAAAAGTCGAACGGTGTTTCGTTCTCGATAAAAATTTCACGGTAGTTTCGTTTCTGAACGTAAACCAGGCAATGCATTTAGAACTTCTGCGTTTCATTATCGATGTTCGCGCACAAGTCACTCCGCGTTTAAGCAGCGTCCACTAGAGGAATTTAAATCCGCGTTTTGTTTTCTCAAACAAAATTGCACCGATGTTCGTGTGCACTTGTGCAATTGCAAAGCAATTTTGGCAATCCGCGTTTAAGCAGCGCCCACTAGATAAATTTACTTCCGGATTTCGTTTCTCGTACCGATGTTCGCACGCACCGTTACAATTTCAGAACGACCGCGTAGTAGTAACAGGAGTTCAATTCTAACTTTCATATAGTTGTGGAAACCTATAGGTTACCAGACTATATTTTGTGGTAACCTGTAAATGGGTTACTAGACACAATGCTTATTTCGATGCCTGTGTTCCCTGGCATGTCTATATACTGGGGTAAGTTCAGTCAACTGTTGGTTGCTAACATTCACTAAACTGTGTTTTACGCTACATGGTATACCAAATTATGACTTTGGGAACCAGTCAAAATAGTTTGCTAATGTTAGTGAAAAACGGCTGGCTGAACATGGGGCTGGACATGTAAACTCGGGTACTGCTAAAAGGACTCGCTGCCTACAGCAAACAAATTTGTTCAAAATTTGGCCTTAATCATTGAATGATATTTGAAAAAAAGCTACCTACAGTTTATGCTTGTATTTGTGAATGTTAAATTTAACAGCAGTAGGTAATGAATCAATATTGACCTCTTCAACATTTTATGTGTATTTTTTATAGTTTGTGATGTTTTGTTTGTTGCCTAGGTTGTTAAGAATTTAAAAGGCTTTGAAATTGGACACTGTATTTGAAGCACTTTGACCAATTTTAAACAGCAATTCTCTTATTATCTTTAAAATTTACGAAAATATATCCATTAATTTCCATGATTTCAGGGTATATAATTTTACACTCCAAACCCTCTGACAGAAATCCTGACTAATAAGCTGGATGTCCACTATTAAAATGTTGGTTGCGATCATGGCTAGAAATTAAGAATGTGTGAAATGGTTTTGCCAAAGGCAAAACGCTCCCATTCAGCTTTTTATTTAGCATGCATGACTACAACAATTTTAAACTAGTAACTTTTGCAAGAAATAAACAAAATTAAAAACCAAACATAATCCCTTTAACTGATGGCAATAATTTTTATCCAGTGGAGAAAAAACTGCCGTTACTGTTACTGTATTAATATGTTTATATCCAAATAATATAGCTCAGTCAGTTGAGTGCTCGCTTGAGGTGCTTGCGTTGCAGGATCAAACCACCTCGCTGGATCCATTCAACTGATTGGGTTTTTCTCGTTCCAACCAGTGCACCACAACTGGTCAGAGGCTGTGGTATGTGCTTTCCTGTCGGTAAAAAAGTGCATATATAAAAGATCCTTTGCTGCATTAAGAAAAATGTAGCGGGTTTCCTCTGAGTCAGAAATACCAAATGTTTGACATCCAATAGCCGATGATTAATGAATCAATGTGCTCTAGTGGTGTCGTTAAACAAAACAAATTTTAATATCCAAAAGAGGTTCATGCATTGATGATGCTCCTGACCCATGACAATTCATACTGCAACTACAGGAGTTGCCATCAGTTCAAGCCCTGCATCAAATTTTATCAATGGTTTGATTGGCAGATATTTTATTCTTTGTAATTAAATGTTAAAAAAATTTAGATGGAAAAAAAAAATCATGGCCTTGGCTTAATCCCTTCCCTTCCAAAAACCCTAGACAAGATGAAACTTAACACCCCATCCAACCATTCATTCAAAACTGATTTTTAGTTTCAAGATCAGATTTTGGCAAAATACTTGGTGCTTTAAAATGTTTGTTTTTTGTGTTTGTGGTATTTTAATTTTTTAATTTATTTTAATTTTGGTGTTATTTACCTTAAATCAAAACAGCGTACCGTACATTGTAGATGTGTATGAAGATTGCCAAAAGCTGGTTTAGATACTACCTGTATTACTAAACACATGATGATTTAGGTCAGTTTATAGAACATTAACAAGAGGCAACTGTTTATTGTAGCCACACCCAGGTCCACCCTTTGAGTGTAATAACCTGAATAAAGGATCGCCTTGCGCACCTTTGTCAAATGTTTTTATGCTGTTTGTTACTGCCAGTGTTGAAAACAGTGGCAGCACACATCTATTAAGTCGCAGCAGTGTAGCATGACAGATATAGGGCGGCACCCAATGTAGTAATAATATTTAATAGTCACTGCATCTTGAATAAGTCTAGATAATACTCTTTGTTAATAAAGTTGAAATACATGTATAGAGTGATTCAAGCAGATGACTTTTGAATAGGTTTCATTTGTGATGTGGCATGTGGATGTAATACATTTATTATCAGATTCATGATGAATATTGGCTGGTCTTCTCAAACATGCTGAACAATAGGGGGTGTGGTTGAGGAAGATATTCTCCCAAAAGAATACATGTATATTTATTTTAATGATAATACTTGTGCAGCATGTACATAATATCTATATATTTATGACAATACATGTACATCTGTTACATGTTCTGACAGATATTGCTAAAACACAGGCATCAATGACATTTACATGTGGGAGTTGCATTGTACATGTATTCAGGTCAAGGTGTATTATTACATAAACTTGTATTGTAATGAAATGGCATATGTAAATCATAATACATCTACACATGAATTGATGTTCAGAGGGATAATTTCAAACAAAGATGTCAGTAATAATAACAAAATGTAAAATTACATCACCATTTTGCTTTTAAAACTGTGGTTCCAAATGAGTGTACATTCTGGTAACTCAGAAGAAAGATTACACCTGTCCCTATAATCCAGCAATTGGCAAATTTTATTTACTATTATAGCTTATAAACCTGCCAAGTTTCATGGATTACATTAATTACAGATTAATTATTGATTGATTACATTGATAATAACGGACATTGAAATAAGTCGAGAATGGTCATTCGGGCTACCAGGAGGTTAAGTACTACATGTCAAGAAAGTCGCGAACGGTCGTTCAAGCTACCAGGAGGTTAAGTACTACATGTCAAGAAAATCGCGAACGGTCGTTCAAGCTACCAGGAGGTTAAGTACTTCATGTCAAGAAAGTCGCGAACGGTTGTTCAAGCTACCAGGAGGTTAAGTACTACATGTCAAGAAAGTCGCAAACAGTCGTTCAAGCTACCAGGAAGTTTAGTAGTACATGTCAAGAAAGTCTAGAACAGTCGTTCAAGCCTTTTAGGAGGTTAAGTACTACATGTCAAGAAAGTCAAGAACGGTCGTTCAGGCTACCAGGAGGTTAAAGTGCTGTGCCAGATGTATGATGTATTGAGCTATATCAATCAAGATATTATTTAATATGATTAGAAAATAAATTAAAAAAATATATAAAAAAATATATACCGGTATATATTCCATTTAAAAATATTCCCCTGAAAAACAGAACTAGCTGAATTCGTTTTGGGAATTTCCGTAATATTTGATCCGTGACGTCACGAAGGGAACTCCTTTCGATAGTCAGTGGCATTGTTCATTGCTTCTTTTGTGTTTATTATGGTTAAACGGCGTGTTGTTGGCGGCTGTAGCAATACAAAAGCCGATAAATTTAGTCTTAACTCATTTCCTAGTAATGTTGCTGCGAGAAAGCTGTGTGTGAATTTGATTAAAACAACGTGGAAACACTGGACAGGAAGAAAATGCCGGAGACCGTTGCGATAGCAGACATTTTAGTTTCGATTCGTCCGAACTGGCTTGTCGGCTTAAGCGAGATATGGGAATACCATGTGTTATGGCTTTTAAAAAAAGATGCAGTACCAACAATTTTTCTGCAACACAAAACAAATGACAACAAGCCGACGCCATCCACACCGAAACGACCTTGGGGTGCATATCGTCAATGTCCCAAATTGCGTTATGCTTTCAACTCTGGTCAGTTTGTTTTCTCATGCACGGTTCGTGCAATCATCGAGATCCGATTTGTTGTCGTTTGCATCTCGTTCATTTGTGAGATTTTTCTTTACAGTTCGAGAACATTAAAATAATAAAGTACAGACAAGTAAGTATCTATAGCCTAGTCCATCCCATCCTACAAAAATGTAGGGTTTTTTTGTAAAAAGAAAAAAAAAAAAAAAGCTAATTTTGTATGCATCTTAGAAAACAATCGGCTCAGAAATAAATGACTTGTAAATTCCATAGTATGAAAAAAGGCGTTCCCTGTAAAAGACTATAAATACATTAAATTAATTTTACTATACCTCCCACAGAGAAAACCTTTTTTCATACTATGGAATGTGCTATAAGTTATTTATTTCTGAGAAGACTGTTTTCTCAACTGCACACAAAAAATAGTATTGTTTTGTTATTTCCAAAACACTTACTTTTTTTTTTTTACGTCAACCTAAACTGAAATTATTCACACAAAAAAACATCTTCATAGAGGGAGGGGACGGACTAAAAGTCGTTTTTGTTTATGTCTTAAAATTACCGATATCGAGTTATTTATCGTCTTTTCTAGTACATCACAAGTATTAGAACATACAGTGTAGCAAAATAATTCGCACGAAAAGCTAAAGAACAAAACAAGAATAAAAGTTGTAAATTAGTGGTACGCTGTCTCGACGACCATTTTCATTGTCATCTGTCAGGCCGGTGGTTCGTCGGAAGATGTTCCAGGTTCAAACTGATAAGGCATTATTTGTTGTGTTGCACAAATATTAGTCCAGTCGTCATTACTACACTATTCATCATCGAAAGAAGAATCGCATGATCAAGCTTGGCAGTTGCTGTCGGTCCCACTTTCACTTGCGCTGGAAGTCATCTCGTGGTAGGTTTCTGTGAAGCGCGTTCCCTTCGTGACGTCACGGCTATTTACAGGCAAATGTTTTTACCAAGAATTTTACTCAGTCGTTTCCGGCAGTGTTCTACGGGAGTGATGTTTTAATACTTTTATGGGGCATTTTCGTAATTATTGATTTACATATCGGTGTAAAATATTATTGCAATGAATTAAGAAAGCATTTAATTGTGGAATTTGAAATTTTAGTGTATGGTCTGGCACAGCACTTTAAGTACTACATGTCAAGAAAGTCACAAATGGTCGTTCAGGTTTTCAGGAGGTTAAGTATTACATGTCAAGAAAGTCGAGTACTACATGTCAAGAAAGTCGTTCTCCACAAAATCTTATTAAACTGAAACTACACAACCTTAAAAGTTTTGTCAAATTGATTTTTATTTAACACAGTATCAGTACAGTGAGGTACTTGATATGAATGAATGACAAAGTGTCAGTGTGTCTGTGAAGGGAGTTTATATAGTAATAATAATGAAAAATGTATAAAAAAATATATGTAACCTAGATACATGCATGTGGGTTGTCAGGTTTGAATTTTGTGGTAACCTGTTCATGGGTTAACAGACATTACTTAACCAACTACATGTGCTTTAAAGAAGAAGCATCATGCTTTGAAACATACAAGTAATGATTACCCGTGCTTTACAGTTTAACATTCAATATTAGTATCATTTTTTAATATCAGTATCAATTTATGTAGTTTCAGTTGCTCTTTCTCGCACAAAACAACTTTTGTGTGGGCGAAAAACTGGTCCCCTCGTCGTATGCCTATATATATTGCTGATTTATTTACTCAAAATTACTGACACGTCTCATACTTATTTAAATGTAAAATGGCAGTTACAAATTAAACTTCTTTGTTTTAATTTGTTATTATAAGCCACATGTTTTCAGAACTTGAACATAATTTTTGAGAAAGATAAATTTAACACCTTTCATTTAGACACTGAAAACAATTAGCTCTCCTACATCATTTTAAGATAGCATGTTATTACTCACCATCGATTTTAACTACACCTGTAAGCACTGTTCAAAGTTAATTAGACATTCATTACAGAGACATGAAAATCCTCTAAATTTTTGCAGAATATTATTATTACATTTATAAGGCAATTAATACCAGAAAACTGTTCTTTAAGGAAAAGCTTGTTCACAGTACTTAATGCTTTTCAAGAGCCTGCAAGATTTTTCAGGATTTTTTTATATCCCTGATTATGTTGGTACGGTTATAAGCTGGACGTCAAGAATTAATTTAGCAATTTGGCAAATTTGTTCAGAAAATCTGTAGCCATATTGAACTAACATTTAGCTAAACAGAATTATTTTTAAATATAGATATATACAAACAACACACACTTTTCAAATTAGCTTTTTGGCAGAATTGGTAATGACATACATTATATATATATATATATATATATACTCTTCAAAAAAAGAAACGCAAAAGGGTACAAATGGGTTATAACTCCGATTTTATGTTTCCTACCGGTTCATGCTTTGTGAATATAAGGTCATTGCATGTCCCAATCACATTCCCACGGTTACATTCGATAAAACGCAGCTACTGTACAATAAAGTTCCAAAATGTGAATATTCGCAAAAACGCAGCCACGTGCAAACCATGTCACCACTGCACGTGCGTTGTCTGCACATGCAACATGAACACCGACAGTATAAAAGTGCAGGGTGTTGCCTTGCCTGGCCTCTGTATCTGGCCGACAGTTGACAATCCAGGACATGCCACGTCTCAGTGAACCGCAGAGAAACAATGCCATCGGCCGACTACACGCAGGCGAATCCAGAACGGCCGTTGCCAGGGCATTCCATGTGTCCCCAAACACCATCTCCAGACTGGGGGACCGTTACCAGCAACATGGATCAACACGTGACCTCCCTAGATCCGGTCGACCACGGGTCACTACCCCCGGGCAGGACCGCTACATCCGGGTACGCCACCTTCGGGAACAATTGACTACTGCCACCTCCACAGCCGCAGCAATACCAGGTTTGCGCAGGATATCCGACCAGACCGTACGGAACCGCCTACGTGAGGTAGGAATTCGTGCCAGACGTCGACTCCGACTGCAGTGGTGCCAGATTCATCGACAATGGCCTCAACTGCGATGGAGACAGGTGTGGTTCAGTGACGAGTCCCGATTTCTGCTCCGACGTCATGATGGAAGATGTCGCGTGTATAGGCGTCGTGGTGAACGTTATGCGGCAAACTGCGTGCAGGAAGTGGACAGATTCGGCGGGGGTAGTGTCATGGTGTGGGCAGCCATCTCACACACTGGCAGAACTGACCTGGTCCACGTGCAGGGCAGCCTGAATGCACAGGGCTACATTGACCAGATCCTCCGGCCACACATCGTTCCAGTTATGGCCAACGCCAACGCAGTGTTCCAACATGACAACGCCAGGCCTCACACAGCACGTCTCACAACGGCTTTCCTACAGAACAACAACATTAATGTCCTTCCTTGGCCATCGACATCACCGGATTTGAACCCAATTGAGCATCTATGGGACGAGTTGGACCGACGCCTCCGACAGCGACAACCACAGCCCCAGACCCTGCCCGAGCTGGCAGCAGCCTTGCAGGCCGAGTGGGCCACCATCCCCCGGGACGTCATCCGTACTCTGGATGCTTCAATGGGCAGGCGGTGCCAGGCAGTTGTCAACACACGCGGAGGCCACACCCGGTATTGACTCCAGATGACCTTGACCTTGGTGGTGTGTCCTATCACTTACTCACAATGGACTAGAGTGAATTGTGAACAATCCTGCAACATTTGGTAATTATCGGACTCACCATTCAATAATTAAATCAATTCTCCAAATGTTACGACAATGTGGTTTTGCGTTTCTTCTTTTGAAGAGTATATATACACACACACACACACATTTATATCAGCTAAATTCATCTTTAAATCACACTTCGTAATTTGTCAAATGACAGCTTAAAACCTGGCTTAGAAAAATGTGTATTACACATTAATATCTATATGTGTACATTTTGATCTAAAAGTTAAAAGTTGGTTTTGTTTAACAACACCACTAGAGCACATTAATTTATTAATCATCGGCTAACTGGGTTATTGGATGTCAAATTTTTTGTAATTCTGATATATAGTCTTAGAGAAAACATGCTACCTTTTTCTATTAGTAGCAAGGAATCTTTTATATAAACCATCCCTTAAACAAGACAGCACATACCACAGCCTTTGATATACCAGTCATAGTGCACTGGCTGGAATGAGAAATAGCCCACTTGGGATCGATCCCAGACCGACTGTACATCAAGGGAGAGCTTTACCACTGGGCTACATCCCAACCCTTGTGTTATATATGTACACTACGTGAACAATGTTTTTTCATCATCTTGCATGTTTTGTTAACAACTACACAGCACATGTGCATTGTACTTTCTGTATATAAACAGTGAACCTGAATTTATATTTGTTATGGCTAAACCACACCAACAGAATTGAAATCTTGCCACACGAATTACTTGCAGGTGCGTAAGAACTACAGAAATGCATGAGGTGACATACATTTGTCATGTAGCTGGTGTGTACCTTGTTTGTCTACATGCTGAAACTGGGACAAGCACTGAGAGTAGAACAGTAGTAGTAGTGGGAGAACATGTACAAGGCAGATGCCACCGTTTAGAGAGAGTGTAGTGTAGTGTGTATACATACAAGTACATGTTAAATTACCTGCATCTACCGTAGATACATGTTTTGTGTATAGGACCATTTTTCGGTCAATTTGAAAACATAAACTATATATGTACATCATGTTTATGATAAATCTTGTAATGCCAACAAATGTCATTGAGTCTGTTCTTATTAACATACATGCATGCCTAAAGTATTTGTATATGTACATTAATATGTCAGTGTTTCTGCCAGAAAGAAATTTTTGTGTATGGCGCTATGGAATTGAATGCAACCATGGTCAACAGGGGGTATGGTCTCCCCCCCCCCCCCCCCACACACACACACAAAGAAAATGGGTTAAGGTTAAGAAAAATTATACAGTAATGATAAAGAGTAATTAATTTTGTCAAAAGATTAACTTTTAAAAAAAAAATAAAAAAAACTACTGGTAGAATTTTACCCTCTGGTAGAAACCCTGTATGTATACCCCAAAATTAAAAGCTTTAAAAAACAAAAAGAAAAACCTCCCACATTTATATGCTGCCAACAAGAAAATGTGGAGTGGAGTGGAAGTTGTTTTTGTAAAATAACCCAATGTATTCCCCACATTAAAAAAGAAAGAAAAAACCATAAAAAACCCTTAACACCCCCACCCACTTCCAACAAACAAACAAAACAAAACAAAACCCCAACCCAATAACAACCAACAGACCCTTTTCTACTATACCTTAATATCAGGCAGCTAATTTAACATACTTTCTCGAATCCCAGATTTTGAGTCAGAAGTGTAAGATTACATGTACTATACGAGACTATATCTATGTGACGGTACATGCTCTTAATTTGTTTTCGCCTGTGGCGATATTGTTTTAGAGGACCATGTGCAATTCCAAATGCACTTAGCCCAGTTGGGCAACTTGTTACGTGATACCTTTGCGCGACAGCCATCGAGCTGTACTTCTAATACACACCCAGCGCAGGTGTGGAGGTCATGTGGCCAGTAGTTACGTAATAACTCCGGTAGTGCTGTTTATGGCCAGGGGATTGCTCGCGGAATGGCGACGGCAAGTCTGACGATCAGAGAAAGATATGCCGGCATGGTGGTTGTGGAAATTTCAGATGATACGTGAGGTACCGCCTTGTGCCCCCAGGCGATATTCGCTGTCTCTGAGAGTTTTGAATAAATAGCTATAATTTTAGATATATCGGGGAGAAACATTTGGAAGGCTCCAGGGGATCGCTGTCCGTCCACTGAACGATCTATATTAGTTCAGACGGGACTTTGGCAAATATATATTTTCTGCTCTGTGTATAACCTTGATGTGATTGATGTGACTTTAAATATTTTAATACTGTATTATACCAATATTATTTAGACGGTGCTGCCGGTCTTCTGACGCAGTATTCTGTAGGCTCACCATTCTGATATATATATATATATAAAGCTTAGCCAGTCATCCTAGAGGACCTAGGTAAACTGTAGGTTAGTGTCTTTATTGTGATAGGTACCAGTATTAATTCTGTATTACAAGGTTATTGAATGAGTAGTTAGGGTTAATTAAAAATTAACCAGTTAGGAATAGTGCTGTAATTCCTTAATTAATTAAGTTCCCTTGGAAGCGTTTCTCAATTATCACACGTGTGGGTGTTGTGTCACGGTGAAGTGATTAGCATATTGTGTAAACTAGACACCTAGAGATTAACTAATTAAGTGATCAGTTCTGGGTTGTTATTATTGTTGTTATTAATTAACTACTGCGGCAGTACATTTGTCAGCGTAGGTTAATACAGATTCCAAAGTGTATTGTGTTTTTGTTGTGTTTTCTAGTGAACTAAACGTGCTATAATAATATATACTTTATATAAGATCGTATCTCTGATCATACCTAGAGACGAGCCACAGCGGGTATAACTGCCTGTTACAGAGAGATCTAATAGATATACAGTTAGTAGAGATATTTGGACAATCGTGTTTTATTCAGTTACGGGTATTATAGAATCCCCGTGACAATCTATATAAAATAATGTTTATGATTCTAGCACAATCCTTAAAAGCAACAACAAAAAAACAAATTCCCCAATGTCCGTGCCTGTATGTGTGTGTAAATTTAAGTTCTTTCACATTAAAAAAAACCCCTTTCTTCTTTTTTGTTCCCGACCTACGGTATAAAACATTCTATAGCTCCTATCTCTGCTCCCACTACCAGTTCTGATTTTTAGAAAAACCCTACATAGACATAATACATACATGTCAGTAGGTGATTTTACAACCTGCCAGTTACTGTTTACACTGTTGAATGTCATACATGTAGAGTCTGTAATGTCAGACTGGGAATTAGTTCCCACAGTACACTGTACATGTACATGCTTGTACCTTTATATTACGTGGTCAGGGTTTTTGTCATAGGTATGGTGCCATACCCAAATTTTGTGCAAATGTTTACAAAATTAATGATTCTTTATCATTAATGTATGATTTTTTTTTTTAACCCTAACACTAAACCTAACCCATTTTCTTTCTAGGGGAGGTCTCCAAACCACCTGTTGACTGTTATTGCATTCAGCACACACATTGTAAATATTCATTTCTATAGTGCCATACCAAAAAATCTTTCTGGGAGGTAACCCTGGTGGTCTATAATTATATAGTAAAGAAAAGGTTAACACTTGCTGACAATTTCAGTTTACATAATAGCATGAAAGACATGTTTTATGATGTACAGTGCAGGCAATATAAATTTGCTAAGTTGTTTTCAAGTTCATGTCTTTAGATTACACCGAAGTCAAGGAGATAAGTGTTGTGCCCAAAGTAAGAGCATGCCCAAATTAAGTAAAACATGTTGACCTCAGAACATTTGACCTCAAAACATTTCACCTCAAAATAACTGAAATGTTGAATTTTTTAATTGTATCAAAATTATTTGCAGTGTATTTCTAAATTTTTGCAACTTTCATCAGTTTAAAAAAAAAAAAAATTGTACTACAAAAGGTGTGTCTGTATCTGTGCTTAGATAAAAAACCCTCATTGCACCCAAATTAATGAAATCTAAAGGCCTGAGATTGTAATATAGTAATAGCAAATAAAATCCCATAGGCAACAACGAACCATAAATGTGAACACAATCTCTTTCCCCAAAGTATCTTTCATATAATGAAATGTTTTTCAATACAACACATAGTTTCACGCAAACTTGTAATATAGTAAGTGTTTTATAGGGTACTGGATCGACTGGAATTAAATACATTTATTATGCAGATAAAACTTGTTTTTGAAAACAAACACTGTCACATGTCCACATGTACAAATGGCAAAACTAGTAGTATTAATTAACAGCACTATCAGAAGTTGGGTGCACTTCTTCGAACTGACCTAACTAGATGTTATTTGGTTTAGTGCTACCTAAAGGTAATGATAGAAACTGACAGAGCTGTGCCACATGGTCTAAATATAAATGTGTGTGTGTGTGTGTGCATGCTATTTTTAGACGCCTAGCATGGGGGAAAGTCATGAACACATGGTTTGCTGTCACGATGTTGCACAAATTGATCATGTATGTTTGGGAAGCTGTATTGATTTATGTTAAGGAAGTGTTGGTGTTCAGATACACTCTGCTGTATATACATGTGTGTGTGTGTGTGTGTGTGTGTGTGTACATGTATCTATAGGAGAAGATGTTAAACTGCCAGAGCTAGATACAGGTTAATGGGTTTAACCAAGTGTATAAAGTATCTGCATCTAGGCATATGCTGTCTAGATTTGTTCTGTTTATTAATTTCCAATGTAAAAATAAAATGCATTAGTATCTTTATCCTTGGCATCTCTTTAAATAACGACATGGCAAAATAGATTGCCAATCTGAATGAATCGTACTAAGATTTTCAGTTAATAAATTTCAGTGCATTTGGTGGTTTAAATTAAGAACACATTTCATTAATGCAATTTTGGTGTCGGTAAGAGTTTGCACAGCACACCACTGGTATGTGCAAGGCTGTGGGATAAACCCTGCAATTAAGAACATGTCCATGGCAAAAAACATGCCATTGAAAAACCCCTGAATATTAGTAGAATTTAGTCGAAGGCAAAAAAGTGCTGTGGAGAAAGAAAGAAATGTTTTATTTAACAACACACTCAACACATTTTATTTACAGTTATATGGCATCAGACATATGGTTATGGACTACACAGATAGTGAGAGAAGAAACCTGCTGTTGCCAATTTCATGGGCTACTCTTTTCGATTAGCAGCAAGCAGGGCTAGCAGAAAATTTAGCCAAATTATCTGTTAAAACTTTAAAAGTAACAGAAACCCAGTTATTTTGTAATAAAATATCAATTATTACATGAAATTATTTTGCCAAATTAAAATAAAATTTGCCAATTGTTTTTGAAATTCGCAGTTGACGAATTTGGCGAGTGCCAGAGCTAGCTCTGAGCAAGGGATCTTTTATATGTACCATCCCACAGACAGGGTTGTACATACCATGGCCTTTGATATACCAGTCGTGGTGCACTGTTTGGAATGAGAAATAGCCCTATGGGCCTACCGACGCGGATCAATGCTGTGGAGAATTAAAACTTCCACAGTATTGCCGATTGCCGTGGGCAGTTGCAGGGGTTGGTGGGATGGTGCATACATTCATGTAGCGGGTTTCCTCTATAAGACTATATGTCAAAATTATCAAATGTTTGACATCCAAAAGCTGATGATTAATAAATCAATGTGCTCTAGTGGTCTCATTAAACAAAACAAACTATAACTTTCTGGATAATGAACTAAAAAAATTCAGAGCTTGTGACTTCTCAGACAATACCGAAAAGACATACAACACCCACCCGTGTTTTTGCCAGAAAGACATTTTTGGGTATGGCACTATGGAATTGAATGCAACCACAATCAACAGGAGGTACATGTATGGGGGCCTCCCCCAGAAAGAAAATCTTTTAGGTTTAAGGTTAGGGATAAGAAAGTCATACAGTAATAATTTTGTCAAAAGATTAACTTAAATAATAAAACCTGCAAAGAAATTTGTGTATGACGCCATACCCATTTTACCCTCTGGTAGAAACCCTGTGGCACCGACTACAAGTCTTGCTGTCAGCTGGGTTAGGAACCGTTTGTTGCATCACCAGTACTTGTACTGTAGCTAAAACACTGATGTTTTCGTGATCAAACAGTATCTTACCGGGTAATATTATTCAACACATTCACAAAGAATAATGTGGGTTTCCTAGCCCACTACAGGATATGTTTTGAAAATGGCCTGACAAGGCATCAAATGACAGACGGGTGATACAGTGCGTAGAAACCTACCTGTCACCCCAGCTATTTTGTGTCAAATTCTTGAAAGGCTAGATAGGCAATGATTGGATGATGTCACCGGCTCTACTATGGAAATCTAACTTACTGCCAGACATGGCTGAGGGATTTGATCAGTTATCTTGCTGTTTATCTATACTGAGTTGCCAAGATACCTCGATGCTTGGGCCTTTTCTTTGACCAATGAACAGTTCTATCACACCCCAGCTTTCTTAAGCCATACCTCCATTGGACTCCCTTGCTATATAATTCATTCTTGGGAAATCTAAGGAGCAATTGCACGAGTCTCCTCTGGGTTGTCATGCCACGACCAGAAGAGGTCAGGTCCTTATAAGGACCCTACGGACAACCTAGGGAGACAACCAGCATCACGTAGGTCTATAATTAACGAGCTACTCTCGACCCACTAACGAGCTATTCTCAATTCAAAACCTATACTAGCTCGCACATTTACCTTTCGACCAACCGTTCAAAATTGTGCCAAATTTCCTCAACAAAATGCGCACTGTTTCTCTTTGGCATTAACAGCTCCATTCAAATTCCATAGCACCACCACCACCCCTCCCGCCTGCTACCGATTCAATCGGGCTGCTGGTGCTCCCTTGCACCTGCCAGCATAGGCGGTCCCTCCTTGCCCACCCCCCCACACCTTTCCTGTCATGGACAGAGGAGCCGGCCTTGGCGCTACAACAGCTTGTTCTGAATGTGCACGTAAAACCCTATGACATGACATGACATCAATCTAAGGAAGATGCTCATGGATACTGTATACCCAAGGTATCGGCACACTGGACATACATTTTTTTCGTAGGGGTGGGGCAACTTTGGCCCTACAAACTAGACTTCCTAATGAATGGATTAAAATGTTAGGTGATTGGAAAAGCAATGGCTAACTGACCTGTGTGGAGTCTAACTGACCTGTGTGGAGTTGCCATTCCAGTCAGAACTTGCCGCTATGTCTCTTTATTTAAATCTCTACCTATACTGCCATAGAATACTGGGTAACTGTTTGAAAGTACACTACTAAATGAAGGACTTCAACATAATTATTATTGTAACACGTATCATACACTACTGGCTAATTGTTTGTGGGTTGATCGAGAGCTTATATTCCTACGACATCTATTCATGTGTAAATAACACACACAGTCTTTTATGTGAGGAACCCAGTTTACCTATGAACACCTTGTTGTTATCATTGCATTAGTCCATTAGACAAACATAGTTTAATGTCTTTTTATTCCATCCATTTTACACCTGAGCTCCAGTGCACTCTCATTTCAAGGTTCACTTGCATGTTAGAAAACCTGGAATGGGTTCATAATAAAGACCTTCATGAGAGTGCGTCAATGTCCTGGATATTCATGGAATTTAATTTATTATGATAAATAAATTTTATGTCACCTGAGATGGACAGCCACTGTCATGATAAAAATAAATAAATAAATCAGTTTTCTAAATTGAGAAAAAAGAGCTGATGTTTTTAATAAATAATATAATGTCTGTATTGTCAAACACATTGTTGTCATGCCTCTGATTGCTGAAATATTTCAACCGAGATACTTTTGACAGTACGTGTTCATGATTATGTCATCAGCAGCATGATGAAAGATCACTAACGGTAAAACACTAATTCTTTTGTTCTAATCTTCCGGCTCAGCTACACTTCATTCACATAAAACCACCAACAGTAGTGCAAGTGTTTGACAATGATGTATGTTGTATAAAATGTATGTTCAGATTTGTATATCAGTTGTTAACTACATTTAAATGATTAGGCAGGTCTCTGAAAATTTAAAATCTGCATAAACCATTTATTGGTTATGCAAACATAAATTCAAATAATGCACAAACTAAAAATGGGTTACACAAACTTGTATGAACGACATGAGAATGAAACCATTGTTCTTGCAATTTTCAAAGGCCAGAAATGTATAAATCTCAAAACATTTTTTTTCACGGGAACATGTACATGTATGATACTCAGAGCATGTTTTTTGTTTTGTTTAATTGATAAATAGTAGAATAAATCTATAAAGGATCAACAGCAGGTTTTGCAAACACTGCCCATACATGTAACTGTCTGCAATCAATAGACATAAGAAACCTGAAATTGATGCACTGTTAAAAGACGGGAAGGCTAAAAGCCACCAGAGATTCAGCATCGGATGTTTCCTTGATTACGACTATTTTTACATGTACCTAATCAGGGTTTCTGCCAGAGGGTAAAGTTAACCTTTTGACAAAATTAATATACAAATACTGTTATCATTACTGTATGATTTTCTTAACCCATTTTCTTTCTGGGGAAGGCCTCCTATACCCCCTGTTGACTATAGTTGCATTCAATTCCATGGCGCTATACCCAAAAATTTCTTTCTGGCAGAAACACTGCTAATGATTCTTGGGGAAAGCACTGTTAATACCCAGTGGCAGCACATTACAACTTTACTATTTTTGCATTAATCATTATTATGACTTTAGTCTGGGCACAGGAGTTAAAAAAATATATTTTTTCTTTTTCATTTTTACTTCTTACATGTAATTGTAGTGCTCATGGTAAACCCATACTTTTCTTCAAAACTCCCATTATGTTTAAGGTGAGATCGATCCCCATCAGTTGGACCATTGGGCTATATTTCTCGTTCCAGCCAGTGCCCCACATATCAAAGGCTGTGGTATATACTACCCTGTCTGTGGGGTGATGCATATAAAAGATCCCTTGCTGCTAATCGAAAAGAGTAGTCCATGAAGTGGTGACAGCGGGTTTCCTCTCCGTAACCATATTTCTTATGCCATATAACCATATTTCTTATGCCATATAACCATAAATAAAATGTGTTGAGTGTGTCGTCAAATGAAACATTTCCTTCCTTCCCATTATGTTTTTGGATATAATGTACATCAGTTAAATTCAACTGTTTATTTCAGGCAACAACAGTCCAGGTAATCTTCATTCACCATTACGTAGAACTTACTCCATTGCTCCGCCAGTGGCCATCCAGAATCCCGAGAAGTTTGTGTCTGACTGGCTGCGCACCAATGACGACCACCTCTCCCAGGTGCAGTCAGCCGCGTCGGACCATGCCCCTCTCTCACCTCAAAGCAGCGTTACGTCATCGGGCAGTGGAGAGTCGCACCATGACGACGGACCACAGCCAATCAGGGACAGCTTCTTGGAGGAGGGAAGCGGGATGAGAGGTGAGTTAAGCATATGTATTAATTTTAAAATGTGTTTCAGGTTCCATCCTTTAAAAAAAAAAAAAAAATGGAATGTAGGTAGGAACTTTTTTTATTTTTTAAATCTAATCAAACCGAGAAACTAATCGGCTGCTATAGGTGTTCTGAATCTAGTTTGCTGACTGCAAATGATTGGGGATCATGATTTAAAATTTTTTTTTTTTTTTTTTTATTATTTGAAAAGCTAGGGTAAACTGGAGAAACTGGAAACACAGTTTTTATTTTTTAGAGCTTATTACCCACATGGGCTTAAATATGTGTGGTAATATTTAAAAAAAAATCTTTTATGCTTTTACAGCCAGTGATTGGTTGGCTTGAAAATAATGACATTTGTTTGGTTGTTTGTTACAGCCGGAACTTCACTTTCATTCATAAAATGTTTCCATTCATGAGTCGTATTACATATACATTACAGGATCTACAAAAATTAACAAAACTGACACATTTGTATCATAAACATGAAATTGTATATTTTCATAGCCAGCGGCTCTAGTAAAATCAGTCATCTGATAATGTTCACAGTCATATTATTTTGTAGTGTTAACATTTAACAGTGAAAAGTATGCTGTAATGCCATTACGTCATGTAATCTGGTTAAGATTATATGAAGTAATGGCAGATGGCTTTAACCTTTAGACTACTGGATTAATTTTTAACAAAAACCACGTTGAGTGGGTAAAAGTTTATAATTTTTACTCACATATATTCACTTAAATGTTTCATAAATACATGAAATAAAGTTCATATATGAATCGGTAAGTATTATTTTCGTGTTTTTATTTTTATTTTTATTATTTTAGATCGGCTAATGGTGATTAAAATTAGGCAAAAAATCGAAAAAGTTGCGTTTACTTACGGGCATTTGTGGCCAGCTGTCCAGTATTTATGTCCATTATTCCCGATAACAGTGGTTTTTTGACCAGAATTTTTTTTTAAACCCGAACTACGATTCATATTGCAATATTTGGTAATTTTCGTTGTTGGTAAAACGATCAAATTTATTATCAAATTAGCTGTTACAATCAGCTATCGATCCCTGAAAATTACCGCGACGTGCCGCCATTGTTGTCAAGCGAAAATACTTGCCGAAAACCAAGGCAATTTGAAGGTATTTTCAATTGAAAAAATCAAAACAAAAACCACTATTTTGAAAAAAAATCTTTTTTCTTTAATTATATTTCCGTTTCCGGTGAGTGTCGTGTGCAAAACGGCGGGAAATATGAATTGGGGAATGCTCTGTATACAGTGTACAGTATATCGACTGACGTGACGTCGGGCGAGATATCTCGCCTGCAGTAGTCAGAAGGTTAAGTAGACCACAGAAGAATGTTTATATTAAAAACTAGTTAAAACTGACAATGGGTTATGTGACGGTACATGCTCTTAATTTCTTTTCGCCTGTGGCGATATTAATTGTTTTAGAGGACTGTGTGCAGTTCCAAATGCACTTAGCCCAGGTGAGCATCTTGTTACGTAATACCTTTGCGCGACGGTCGTCGAGCTGTACGCCTAATACACACCCAGAGCAGGTGTGGAGGCCATGTGGCTAGTAGTTACGTAATATCTCCGGTAGTGCTGTTTATGGCCAGGGGATTGCTCGCGGATGGCGATAGCCAGTCTGACGATCAGAGAAAAATATGCCGGCGTGGTGGTTGTGGAAAATCCACATGATACGTGAGGTACCGCCTTGTACACCCAGGCGATATTCGCTGTCTCTGAGAGTTTTGAATAAATAGCTAGGATTTTAGATATATCGGGGAGAAACGATCTATATTAGTTCAGACGGGACTTTGGTAAATATATATTTTCTGCTCTGTGTATAACCTTGATGTGACTGATGTGACTTTAAATATTTTAATACTGTATTATACCAATATTATTTAGACGGTGCTGCCGGTCATCTGACGCAGTATTCTGTAGGCTCACCGTTCTGATATATATATATATAAAGCTTAGCCAGTCATCCTAGAGGACCTAGGTAAACTGTAGGTTATTGTCTTTATTGTGATAGGTACCAGTATTAATTCTGTATTACAAGGTTATTGAATGAGTAGTTAGGGTTAATTAAAAATTAACCAGTTAGGAATAGTGTTGTAATTCCTTTATTAATTAAGTTCTCCTGGAAGCGTTTCTCCATTATCACACGTGTGTGTGTTAGCGTTTCTCAATTATCACACGTGTGGGTGTTGTGTCACGGTGAAGTGATTAGCATATTGTGTAAACTAGACACCTAGAGATTAACTAATTAAGTGATCAGTTCTGGGTTGTTATTATTGTTGTTATTAATTAACTACTGCGGCAGTACATTTGTCAGCGTAGGATAATACAGATTCCAAAGTGTATTGTGTTTTGTTGTGTTTTCTAGTGAACTAAACGTGCTATAATAATATATACTTTATATAAGATCGTATCTCTGATCATACCTAGAGACGAGCCACAGCGGGTATAACTGCCTGTTACAGAGAGATCTAATAGATACACAGTTAGGAGAGATATTTGGACAATCATATTTTATTCAGTTACGGGTATTATAGAATCCCAGTGACAGGTTACAATAAAGAGAATAACCAACTTGCTACAAATTATCTATCCCTCGTGAATGAATGTTGCAAAACCTTCGCCAAAGGCTTGAGTTTACAACGTTCATTCACTCGGGACAGATAATATGTAATATCTCATAGCTTGTTAGTTATTCTCTAATTCGCAGACCTTAATTTTGCTGACCACGATGTTAACTTCCCCTGACAGCATGACTTAGATTTGATACTATGGACTGGGCACGAAATAAGTTATAAAAATTGTATAGCAATTTTGGCAACGCAAAATGAGTTTTGCATAGCAAACAACAAATTTGTATAGCATTTTTTAAGAAGTTTGGTTTTTGTCTGACAGTGATTTGATGGTTTACAAATGCACCAATTTGCGATTTTCCACCTTTATCTAGTATACAGGCCTTGACCTTAAGTTTTTTCAGTGGTAGCCCAGGGCTACCAGGTTATAAGATCTAGTAGCCCTCATATGTATAATTGTTTAAACATCAAACATAACTTTTGTGCAAGTCAATATGTGCACTAGAGCTGTAACAAATCCAAGACAAAAGCACGATATGTATGGCAAATATGGTTCCAGAATAAAATATGTATTGCATGTTTATGCTTTAAAGAAAAAATTAATAATGCAGATATTTTTTTAAGTTCCTAATGAATTGATTACTTGTAGCTTGGCGAGGTATGGTTTATGAAGTGGTGCAAGAAGGTCTATTTTTTATATTAATATGACACTGAACCATATTTGAGAAACAACAAGGAA
Source organism: Gigantopelta aegis (assembly GCF_016097555.1). Taxonomy (NCBI): domain Eukaryota; kingdom Metazoa; phylum Mollusca; class Gastropoda; order Neomphalida; family Peltospiridae; genus Gigantopelta; species Gigantopelta aegis. The sequence goes on along the minus strand of NC_054702.1, from coordinate 95,919,105 downwards.
TAAATGTTAATTAATAACCTCTTTACTTCTTAAATGATATTCCCCCCCCCCCCCCACACACACACACACTGAAAAAATTCAATAATAAAGGAGAAAGTATTTACATTTAATATTTCAACAATATTAAATTTGTCCAGTAAGTGAACCATGTCCATGAGACTCATCGTTAGCTAAGCATTCCACCCCTACCCTCCCCCACCCCACCCCCAACATTCAAGTAATATTGTAGTATAGGATACAATGGAGGCCATTGGCAAGTTAAACCGAAAGACCACTTTAGGAACCAGTCAAATTAGATTGCAAATGTTTAGCGAAAAAAACGGCCGACTGAACATAAGCAAGTCAGATAGTTCACGAACGTATTTCCCACAAAACACATCACTGGTTTTCCACTTTCACTTTCTGAGTCGAGTTCAGCCAGACCAAGCAAAAAAATGCCTGCTAGACTGGTTTATGCGCTTCATGGTAAACCAAATTGCTAAGTCTGGAACCAATTAAATAGTTTATGAACGTACTGCTATCATCCTCAAGCAAACAGGAAATCACGTGACTGGCCTTTTCTCGCATTTTCACCTCAATTTTGATCATCCAGATACCGACTCCAAACCCTGAGTGAGTGCTCCGCAAGGCTCAATGGGTAGGTGTAAACCACTTGCACCGACCAGTGATCCATAACTGGTTCAACAAAGGCCATGGTTTGTGCTATCCTGCCTGTGGGAAGCGCAAATAAAAGATCCCTTGCTGCTAATCGGAAGAGTAGCCCATGTAGTGGCGACAGCGGGTTTCCTCTCAAAATCTGTGTGGTCCTTAACCATATGTCTGACGCCATATAACCGTAAATAAAATGTGTTGAGTGCGTCGTTAAATAAAACATTTCTTTCTTTTTCTTTCTGAGTGAGTGCTCTGCAAGGCTCAATGGGTAGGTGTAAACCACTTGCACCGACCAGTCATCCATAACTGGTTCAACAAAGGCCATGGTTTGTGCTATCCTGCCTGTGGGAAGTGCAAATAAAAGATCCCTTGCTGCTAATCGGAAAGAGTAGCCCATGTACTGGCGACAGCAGGTTTCCTCTCAAAATCTGTGTGGTCCTTAACCATATGTCTGACGCCATATAACCGTAAATAAAATGTGTTGAGTGCGTCGTTAAATAAAACACTTTCGAAACTCCTCGGTATGCCGAATATTTATGAGATATGGGACCTCTTTCAAAATTTTGACAATTTGATTGCATTCTACGCTGGTACTGAATTTAGTCCATGCTTGAATGCCATGGACATTTTTATAATATATATTTTTAATTACAATTACAAAAATCCTTTTTGTGATGCGATACCACTTATTTCATGCCCTGATGTATGATATTAAAAAATCAGTTGTCTGATAGCATTCATTCAGTGTGTGAACATTTGTGATGTACATGTAATTACAACTTCACATTCAGCAACATTGTGATGTACATGCAATTACAACTTCACATTCAGCAACATTGTGATGTACATGTAATTACAACTTCACATTCAGCAACATTTCTTGCTTTTCCCTGATTGACTTGAATGAAATTTTTGCCAAATGATTAAATATTTGGCTGAACCAAAAAACAAAAAAATCTATTTAGTACTTCAGACGTGTAGTGTTATTTTGTCTACCAATATACATCCGATTTAGTCCATATCTGAATTGTAATTTGTATGCTTGTATCCATATGTGACGAAATATATGCTCATCATTAAATTTGTCATTTAAAAAACCCAAAATGAAATTAAATTGGTGCCCACCACTCCTCACATGTTATCACTTCAATGACAGGCTTAAACAAGTAACAATAGACCATAACAATAATAGGTCATAATCAATTGTTGTATTGATGTGTTTTGTTGACAACAAGTAACAGTTGTGTAGCGTGTTTTGATTGATCATTGATTCCGTTTAAAGGCCACAAAACAAGGATTGTACAATACACTGTAGCCAGGCTTCCTAATACTGGCATGTTAGTAACAGCCTTTCCTGATAGGTCACAGAGTTTCATCACTCTATCATGGATTATAATGACTAAGGTGGGTAGATTGTATTGATCAACCATTGTGGTGCCCATTGATCGACATCGTCTGTTGACGACATGTATATGCTATAAAAGAATGTAGCATTATGTACTTTTAAGATGGTGAATGACTAGCCTTGGACGTCCCGATGAAAAGATGTTTATAAAAACACTTCCAGATCTAAGAAAACATGTTTATAGAAACACTTACAAATCTAAGAAAACATGTTTATAGAAACACTTCCAGAGCTAAGAAAGCATATTTATAAAAACACTTCACAACTAAAAAAAGATGTTTATAGAAAAGTAAAGTTTGTTTTATTTAACGACGTCACTAGAGCACATTGATTTTTTTTAATCTTATCATCGGCTATTGGACGTCAAACATATGGTCATTCTGACACTGTTTTTTAGAGGAAACACTTAGACCTAATAAAGCATGTTTATAGAAATACTTACATACATACCTAAGAAAGCATCTTTATAGAAACACTTCCAGACCTAAGAAAACATGTTTATAGAAACACTTCTTGACCTAAGAAACCTTGTTAATACAAAACACTTCACACCTAAGAAAGCATGTTTATAGAAACACTTCCAGACCTAACAAAGCATGTTTATAGAAACACTTACACTCTAAGAAAAGATGTTTATAGAAGCACTACCAGAAGAAAGCATGTTTATAGAAGCACTTCCAGAAGAAAGCATGTTTATAGAAACACTTACAGACCTAAGAAAGAATGTTTATAGAAACACTTCAAAACCTAAGAAAACATGTTTATAGAAAACACTTCACACCTAAGAAAGCATGTTTATAGAAACACTTCACACCTAAGAAAGTATATTTATAGAAGTACTTTCAGACCTGTACATCTAGGCTGTAGTGTCGAATGCCATTTAAAGTTTAATTTGGTGAAGATGTCATTACCAATTTTCTAAATAGCTACCGTATATCTTCGCCTATAAGTCGAATTTTTTTCACCCAAAAATTATTTTATAACTTGGGGGGTCGACTTATAAGAGGGTAAAAAAATTTCACCCCAAAATATTACCGTTTTGGGGATTATTTTACAAGGTTTATTGTTGAAGTATGCCATGTATTTATACTCAAATATGTTAATTTAACACATTTATTTTTTATAACCTTTTTTTTTTTTGCATTACAACGGTTTTGGTAATGCAAAAAGGCGTGCGATCTCACTCACATGCCAAAAAAACAGTCCACTTAGTTAAAATAACAGTCATCACTAATAGCAAAAATGTAAACAATACTAACTACCTGTTGCCTGAGTTTATTTTGAAATCTGGTCACTGGCATTAATAGTTGTTCAAACAATGTTTTGTCGGTGATTAACTTCATGAATATTACTGAGCTTTCCCTTAAAACAGCTTAGACTGATCTCTACAGTTCACTAGAGCAATAGGGACATACATCATTTGGTACAAAACCAGTGTATTTTCCAGAGTTATCCTCCTTACATGTATTAATATGGCGGAAAAACATGTGATTAACTGATACTTTCAGTTTTATCGTAGTGATCTGTTGTCAGTGTTTATAAATAAAGTTGTTGTCTGTGCACAAAACCATGCTGTACAGTGCCATACGGTAACAGCCAAACAGCTTTCACTATCTACTAAGGGAATGTTTCGTTTTGATGCAATGTAGTTTGATTGCAATGTACAAAACGTGAAAACCGAAGTTTGTAAAATAATTTTCTTTTGTTCAAATATTGTACATTATTGTTCTCATGTGCTGAAAATAAGAAATACGTCAATATTTATAAGTAGTTTTTCATGGGTCGACTTATAAACGGGTCAATAAAAAAATATGTTTTCAGGGCTTGAAATTAGGGGCTCGACTTATAGCCGAGATCGACTTACAGGCGAAGATATACGGTATTCGAAAACTGTTAGTTTGTGTATTGCTATTTTAAAAAATAATTCTGTTTAGCTAAATGTTACCGGTACCTTAATTTGGCTACAGGTTTTCCGATCAAATTCGCCAAATTGCTATTAATTTTTGGTATCCAGCTTAAACCCTGTACATATTATTTTCTGATTTGGATCTGTTTTTAGATGTTCCGGTATGGCTAAAAAGTCTGCGGTTACATAAGTATGCCTATTTGTTTCGACAAATGATCTACGAGGACATGCTCAACCTTTCTGAAGAGTGGCTAGAAACGCAAGTATGTACCCACTCAAGTATTGTCAACATCCTTTTGTTTTTGGAAAATTCTGAAAAATGACTTGTCTTGTAGTAGATTGATTTACATTCATTACCCATATAGACGGAAATATACAGGGTAATATTTTTCCAATAATTGCACAGTGCACATTGCGTCTACAGCCAGTGATAAATGACGAAGTTTGGTTAGTTGGTTCACCATTGTCAGAACTTCTCTTTTTTTCATATATTGTTTCCATTCATGAGTCGAATTACACATACGTTATATGATCTACAAAGATTTACATGAAAAGTTTGACTCATTTGTTTCATAAACATATATAAGATTCCTTGCTGCTAATGGGAAAAATGTAATAGGTTTCCTATGAAGACTTGAGTCAAACAAATGTTTGACATTCCAATAGCCAATGATTAATTAATCAATGTGCTCCTGAGCTGTCTTTAAACAAAACTTTCTGATTGTTTTAAGACAGAAATAACGTGGAATAACAAAATACCAGGTTTCCACATAATATTCTTTTGATAAGCGTTTAGGAACAGTGATATTTTTGTGTTCCAACAATTGTTTGTCATATATACAATTTCTCTGAACTCTTCTTCTAAAAAGGATAAAAGATTTAACTACGAATGAAGTGTATTTATTATTGATACGTTTTTGTAGTTGTTCTCATATATCCTTGCTATTTTGGTTGGAAACAACAAAGATATAAAGGGCATTACCATTGATTGTGAAGAATACCTGATATCACAATACGCTGATGATACTAGGTTTATTTTAGACGGATCATCCCGGTCTCTGAATAATACTATGGTTTTACTTGACTATTACTCAGCTATTTCTGGTTTAAGAATTAATTACACTAAGTCGAAAGCCATTTGGATAGGTAGCAAAATGCATTCCAAAGAAGTCTGTCACTACACACGATGGAAACTAGAATGGGGTGCAGAAAATTTTAATCTACTTGGTATAAACTTTACAGTCAATTTAGATTGTATAATAGAATATAATTATAACTCAAAGATTATAGAAATGCAGCATTTAATTAAAACTTGGTCAATTAGAAAACTGTCTGTCCTTGGAAGAGTTACAGTCCTTAAAACTTTAATAATACCAAAAATGATCCATTTACTATTAACACTACCAAATCCACCAAAACATATGATAGAAACTCCTAAAACATGTTTTTCAAATTTATTTGGCAAGATAACCCAAAAAAGTCAAGCGAGAAATATTAACATTAGATTATAAACATGGTGGCATAAAGGTTCCAGATATACAACACCTTGTTTCATCTCTAAAATCTATATGGATACAAAGACTTTTTCGGCAAACCATAAAATGGATTACACTATTTGAATCCACTACTGGTTTAAACACTAAAGATCTCACTATATATGGAGATTATTTTATTGCAATGAAAAAAGAATATATAACAAATGTGTTTTGGAGAGATGCCTTGTACAGCTGGGTACTAGTTGAACAAACCAAATGTTACAAAACATAGAAGATATCCAGGGACTTAATATTTGGTATAATATGAAGATATTAAAAAATAATAAACCATTTTTATATAGGAGTTTTAGTAATAAAGGAATTATTTTCATTAACAACTTGCTTGATGAATAAGTAAATCTTTTTGAATTTGAAACTTTTACCCCAAAATATAACATAAAAACTAATTTTTTATATTATGCATTGCTAATGAATGCTGTAAAATCTTTTTTAAATTAAAACTCTTGGTAAATACAAACATGGTAAGTAAGGTTATATACAACATTCTGAATAATAAAATTACACTTCCAAAGGCACAAACAAAATATGCAAATAAGGGTCTAACATTTGACTGCTTTACATGGGAAAAATATTATGTTTTACCTTTTAAATGTTTAAAAGACACCACTTTGATATGGTTTCAGTATAGACTGTTACACAGAATTATTAAAATATTATGTTTTACCTTTTAAATGTTTAAAAGACCACTTTGATATGGTTTCAGTATAGACTGTTACACAGAATTATTAAAATATTATGTTTTACCTTTAAACGTTTAAAAGACCACTTTGATATGGTTTCAGTATAGACTGTTACACAGAATTATTAAAATATTATGTTTTACCTTTTAAATGTTTAAAAGACCACTTTGATATGGTTTCAGTATAGACTGTTACACAGAATTATTAAAATATTATCTTTTAACTTTTAAATGTTTAAAAGACCACTTTGATATGGTTTCAGTATAGACTGTTACACAGAATTATTGGTACAAATACTTTTTTACATATGACAAACTATGTAGATTCAGATAAATGTACATTTTGTAATAACTTGTCTGAAACTGCAACATTTGTTTTATGATTGTGCCAAAGTACGACAGCTATAAACTGGTTAACAATTAATATTAAATATTATATTTACACAATGAAAATATGCTTAAAAGAAATTTATGTGTTAATGCTATAAAAGTTATTTTAAAAAGGAAATTTGAAATTGAACAATGTAATGGCTGCTGGGGCAAGTGGCTTGACCTTTATATTTGAAAAAAAAAAAGGAAAACAAGATAAATAAATTGAGAAAAATGTCTGTCTGCTAACTGTACTCATTTTTCTTATCAGTATTTCTACTCAATCCAAAAAACAAAAACAAAAACATAAAACAAAGAAAACAACAAATTTCATTTTGTCATATATTCATTCATTTCTTTCTTTCTTTTGTTCTTTTCTCCTCAGATCAAAACTTACTCTGTTATTCCCATATACATGTAAATCATGTCCATGTGATAAATTGGGTGATTTAAATCAACTTTTTAGTTTCAGTGGGGAAAGTATACAATACAGAAAACTGCGCTCAAAACAACAGTTTTGATTTTGATTTTAAGAGGGTGCATGGTAGAAAAATTGATATTAAAAATGCTATGCCATTGAGAAGCTACTTAACATTTAATGGGTACACTAAACATGATGGTCAATTCTTCTACCACACGTGGAAGTTGTTTGCTTCTAGGATTTAATGTACTTCCTTATTTCTTCCACAGTTTTTATTTTTCTCCATTACTTTGAGAATTCCTTTGTATATCCACCAATGGACCATTGAATAAACACTGTCACCAATAAAAGACTTTAGAAAGGAAATCTTTAAGTGTTGAGGCCAAAAAAAAAAACTTTAAGAAATTAAGAAGTGCATAAATTTCATTCTGGAATAAATAAAAGGACTATGGACTCTTGTGAAAAGAAAATAGTGGGCCAATTGCCCAGCTTTTAAGTATATACAGTGTATGTTGAGTAAGGTTCTCATTGGTATAATAGTTTTAAAAATTAAGTTTTGCATCACATGCCACTTACAAAGTAAGCCATAAACGTTTTACTATCAATATGATATATAACATAATAACAGGTTTTGTGCAACATGTCTACGTCCTGCAGTGCATAATTTTTCTGCCATTCAACTTTAAAATGTAGTTCTAACCTTTTACTTTTAATCACTCGATGTACATAATTTTACAAAAAACCTAGGCTGTTGAGGTATACACACAGGTATATAATACATGATTTTACAAAAACCTAGGCTATTAAGGTATACATATAGGTATATGATATCTTCCTTCTACGTGTGAATAAAAACCAGTGTTGCATGACACATTCTGATTCATGCTTTTACAGGTATTTATCATTTCAATGTGAACAACAAGTATCTTTGTTGTGAATGGAATGTTTCTGAACTATTAATCATATAATGTTCAATTATAGGAAAAGGTATTAATGGTGGGCCCACGAAGACCTTTGGTTTTCAACAACATGATGATACAAAATGTTTAAGTGTTTATTCTCATATAATGCAAGAAACATACACTTATGTTAAAAGATAATGGTAAACAAGATTAAGGTTGGGTTTTCAGTGTAGAATAATAAATGTAGGTGTTAACACTGTATTTTAAGCCTTACAGTCATACAGCGATGTTCTTAAATATCGGATTTCAGTTTGGTTTTTCAGTGGGGTTTTTTCATTTATAAAGCAATTTTCAGCAGTGTAGTCTGGATATGATTTGAAACGATAACAATTGTCCTTTAGTATATTTTCAGCTTATCTTTATCCTTTAGTTATGTTTTCAGCTTATTAAAGATGTTTTCAGTTTTCATTAGTCCCCAACCGGTCTAACCGGAGGAGACTATATAGGTTTTATATCCTTCCGTCTGTCTGTCTGTCTGTCACACACATAGTTTTATTGCATGTTTTTTTTTTTTTTTTTCAATGCCTCAATATATTCTGGACTTTTTTGTTGTTGCAATGCCTCAATATAATCAGCTGAAATTTTTTGTATAACTTTATCATGGGTCATTCCGTGCCAACTCAACCAGAGGTTCCCGGGTCATCATCTCCAAATTTTATAAAATTTCACCCATTTATACTTCCATATAAATAATGGACGCATTTTAGGTTATTTTTCACAATTTATGTTTTCTTCTCAACTTTGGACCCTAACTACACATTAATATTTCATTTGATTCTTATAAGCTTTCTCATAAAAAAAAAAAACATCAATAGGTATATACTTCAAATCAAATAACAGTTTGTATCTGTTATAAATAATCAGGGAGTAATAGTCCCCCAAATTATAAAAAATATCATTTCCGAATGATAAAAAACTAAACTTTAGGGGTCTCCAGGTCAGAAACTATGACGGATATGTACAAAATGAGTGCAGTTATAGATTCTCCAAGTATGAATTAGCTAATATAGCAAATTGCAACTTGATATCTTTATAATTAAAACAGTTACTAGCATTCAAAATCATCCGAAATCACTTGACACAGTCGCGAGTGCAAAAAATGGGTCAATGGACCAGTCATAATTTCAAAACTACTTAGTATTTGGACTTAAAAGTTTGCATGCATCCATCATTTATATAGATGCACAAATTGGTGAAATTTCATCAAAATCGGAGATGGTCACCCGGGAAGATTTCTGGAATTTGGTTGTTTTAGAGTGGAATGACCCTCATATGCTGTTACAGATCATTTGATTTTCATGGCAATATACTAATTTTTTACAAAGTTATGGCCCTTGAATTTAGGAGATAAAAAAACAACAATTGGGCCCAGTAGGAAGCATTTTTTGCTTTAGTAGTACTCTCAGAATGCTTTTCTGAGTGATTTTTTTTAAAGGCAATTTTAGAATTAATTTTTGGAAAAGGCTTATTTAATCTCATGGCTGTGTGGTGCTAAATACGGCAAGATGAGGCTAGACTAATAGTCTATTGAGGCTTGGTGCTGCACCATGTTAAAACAAGCTAAGAAAACTATGGGTAATAATTAACAACTGGGTCAAATGTTTATTGTCCACTGAGGAGAATTCATCCTATGACCTATAGCACCCTAGGCTTGTTCTTTCCTACTGAGCTTCATATATACTGCTGACATCAGTCATTCAGCACTAAATCGTACAAAGAGCATCCAAACATTTCATGTTAGCCGACAGTTTCTAGAGTACATACACACACACAAATAGAAAATAAATGGCTTTTAAATTAAGAAAATACAGACGGCCTAAGCTTGAGTTTTATTTGTAGCCTAGCAACACTGGGTTTTCACCAAATTGAATAAGGAGAACATAGCAACAGTATGTACATGTATTTTGTAAGTGGTGTATCATATTAGGAAAGGGTAACAAGTCGAATATACTATATACATGTATGTATATTTGTTATGTCAAATGGATTCAGTGTATATTATGTCATGTCTTGTGAAAACATGGTTATGACTTACATACATGTATGAAGCTGGTGTGCTATGGTTTCACTGCTAATTACCGCAAGATAATGGTGGCTATAGATGGGTTACGGTTAAATAGTTGTTTTATTTGTATATGCATATATATATATATATGCATATATATATATATATGCATATATATATATATATATATATTCACACACACACACACACACACACACACACACACACACACACACACACACACACACACACACACATGTAGTTTTCCAGATTTTGTTTGTTTTGTTTTTTGCAGTGCCTCAAGATACTCATCATACTGAGCTGAAATTTTTTGTATAGTTTTATCATGTCCTGTTACAGATTAAGTTTGACTTTCATGGCGATTTAACTCTTTCACAGAGTTATTGCTCTTGAACTTAGGAAATAAAAAAAATTGTTGGACATTTGTAGGGCTAAACTCTCAGAATGCTTTGGTTTTTCTTTCAAAGATTAGTTGTCAAATTCATACTTTTCAATAAAATAATTTAATTTTTTTTATGTTTGTCTGTATTGTATATAGTAGTAAGTACTGTATATACTACATATTACATACCAACATTATTAGTAAATGACAAGAGAAATAATTGTCCTAATTTCTTTTCAGAATGTGACAAAAGGTGCTCGCCATAAAATTATTCTGAGTATTGCCAAACTGAGAGAAAGACAGGGCTTGCTCATTTCGTTAGAAAAGGTACGTTCATGGTTCTTGTGAACAGTCAGTTTGTTGTTAATTATTATAGTGACATTATAACAATTAGTATTACAGAAATGTAGCATTTCATCATTCGTGTCACACGGTTAATGCACATTCTCTTACATTTCATCATTCGTGTCACACGGTTAATGCACATTCTCTTACATTTCATCATTCGTGTCACACGGTTAATGCACATTCTCTTACATTTCATCATTCGTGTCACACGGTTAATGCACATTCTCTTACATTTCATCATTCGTGTCACACGGTTAATCCACATTCTCTTACATTTCATCATTCGTGTCACACGGTTAATGCACATTCTCTTACATTTCATCATTCGTGTCACACGGTTAATGCACATTCTCTTACATTTCATCATTCGTGTCACACGGTTAATGCACATTCTCTTACATTTCGTACAGGAAACCCATATATTTTACAAGCTTACTGGGATATGTTACGATATATCTTATGAACTAAATCCTGATTGAAATTAAAATATGTGGATTTTATTTATTTTATTTGGTTGATTGCAACAGCGATTTGTATTTATATAACCTACTATTTGTTCACACAAAATGTCGAGCACCATTTACTTAGATATAACGGGTTATGCAAAAAACTAAATGGGTTACCTGGATTTATTTCTGTGTAACCGATAAATGGGTCACACAGATTTTCAATTTTCAGAGGCCTGTTGATGAGCAATTGGGTTAGGTTGGATATTTTGTTGGTTTTATATAATCAATTATTTTAATTGTATTAGGGGTGGGAATTATCCTCGGATCAGCTGTTTTCCTTATGGAACATTGCGTTTCCTAGCATTTTATTGTCTTTTCCTCCAAAATATGTCAGATGGCACAGATTTTAACCTAGGATTTCAAGAATTTCTGGGACCCCTCTTGATTTCCTCTTTTTTTACAATGCACCAATTCTCATCCCTGTTGTATTATTTGTATTCATTTGATTATTCAGGAAATCATGAATGGTGGGTCGATAAAGCAAGCAATCGGTGAAATGCGCAGCATGCTGAACACTCCAATCAAATACGTATCATCGTCAACTGTTCCCTCGACACCTCCGCCGTCCCCGTCCACGCCTGATGTGGACGGACACAAGATTGCTGAAGGAGATCTTCCCAGTCAGTTCATCAGGCTCATGGGCAAAGGTAGACAGGTCTTCTGTGTGATGCTTCATAATACTGCTTATAAACAAATACCATTGAGTAGATCACTTACAATTAGTGATGTTCCAATTAACGATTGTAATAGAACGTTGGTTGGTTTGACTCTACCGAAGTTATGATTCAGATTGATTATGAAAATCCCAAATCGATTGTGTGGAAAAATGTTAACTTTCATCATTCTTCCAGTTTAATCATTCTTAGTTTAATAATTCCAGTTTATATATACATTTTTATATTGAATCAGGTTCAGTTCTTTATTCTAAAAAGATAGTTTAAAATCTGATCTCTGATCAATCTCACTGTTGGCAAGCATGGTTGTTACATTTTTCAGTGCTCTTAAGACAGTTGGTGACATTCTGAACTGACCTGGTGAGATATAATACAACTTCGTTTATTTCTGACCTTTAATACTCCAGGTTGTGATCTCTCCCTCCCTCCCTCCCACTAGTTTTATAACTTGATATCTTGGATTTTTTACATAAAATATTTTTGCAAAAATAAATTTGATTTGATTTGAACTGTTGGAAAATGACCTTTATTTTAGTAAGTTAGTTTTCAGCTTTTTAAGGATCGTATTAACAGTTGATTATGAATTTTTATAATCAATCATAACATGTTATCCTGTGTTGTATTTCAGTGTGTACACAACTCTTGTGTAGTCGCCCGGACGATGACTGCTTTACAATCTTCCTTCAACTCATCGACAAGTGTCTCAACCACGAGGTGAGATCATTCGGTCCTTTAGACTGTTTTAATTTTATTTTTAGCAATATTAGACACCTGTTAGCTGATATATTTTTGTGCTGGGGTGTCATTCATTCATGGGGCGGGACGTAGCTCAGTGGTACAGCGCTCGCTTGATGTGCGTTCGGTCTGGGATCGATCCCCGTCAGTGGGCCCATTGGGCATCTCTCGTTCAAGCCAGTGCACCACGACTGGTATATCCAATGCTATGGTATGTGGTATCTTGTCTGTGAGATGGTGCATATAAAAATCCCTTGCTGCTAATTGAAAATAGTAGCTTATGAAGTGACAACAGTGGGTTTCCTCTCTCAATATCTGTGTGGTCTTTAACCATATGTCCGGTGCCATATAACCGTAAATAAAATGTGTTGAGTGCGTCGTTAAATAAAACATTTCCTTCTTCCTTCATTCATTCATGCTCGGTGAGATCAGTCACAGCCCTTAAAACGTGGATCAGCTTTTGACGGCAATTTTTTATCAATATTAATAACGTAAAAGCCCAAAGCCATTGTAAATCAATTTGGCAACAACGTTTTTACTGCAGCACTGCTGATTGCCATCACAAATTACGAGGGCTGCAACCATTCCTATGTGATGTAAACGCTTCATATTCCCTTCAGAGTATATCAATATCTTCATTTTATTTTATTTTCATTCAGTACCATGTTTTGTTAATGTTACAAAATAAAAAGGTTACCGTATAATGCCGTGTATTAGCCGACTCCTTGGATAAGCCAACCTCTTAGTTTGACCCTAAATATCTAGTACAAAATCATCGGCCTTCTGTATAAGTTGAAGTCATCATTTGACCAGCTGTATATTGTCAATAATACTGTCAACAAATAGACTTGTGCTTTTCTTGTTCGTTATATTTGTTTTGCCTTTAATTATTACAAACACGGTAATCGCGATCGCAATCTATGTAGCAATGCTAACATCTACCAAGCCGTGAAAAATAATTTAGAACTGATAAAGCATAACAGAAAAATAAATAATTTAAGCTGTAACAACATATCACTGTACACACGTAACTAATTTATTCACTGGACAGCAAAAAGTAAAATCATTGAGGCATGTTTAATCCCCCACCACACACACACAAACAAAAGATCATGCGGTCCGTGACTGTATATGGTATTGTCATGTGACAATAGTGGGAGTAATTATTGTCCTGAAATTCATGTTATGTGTTTTTTAGTCGGTAATGTTAATAATGAACTTAATTTATTTATGACATTACTTTACAGTTTAATGCACCCTCCCAACAAAACAATAATATTAGAAATATAATACTTGTTTGAAGAAAAAACACTGTTTTATATCTTAAATTTGCTATATGAAAGACTGGTCCAAGCACAGGTCAAACAAAGATGGCGGACTGTGCACAAATTATTGTTACATAATCTGAAAGGCTAAGGGTATGATAAAAATTTATAAGTCACGGTCGGTAGTATTTTCGATCGGAATTTTATACTCCAATTTGTTGCCTCCGTGTATAAGCCGACTCTTCTTTTGGAAAGTGTTTCTAGACTTCAAAAGTCGGCTAATGCACGGCAATATACGGTAGATATATAAGTATTGCTATCGTGATTTTTGCATTAATGTTTTGCGTTAAGTGTCGCATTTAGATCAGGTTGTCAAAAGCTGTAAATCCTAGATGAATGGAACCTTTTTAGGTTTATAGTTGTGCCTATGGATGTTCGTTACAAAGCACGAAAAGGTTTATGGTCGGTGAGACATTTAATTCTGTGAAATTTTTATGGACAACAAACATATTAATGTCTTTTATGTCAGCTGTTTTATTTATCAGGTCAGGAAAGTTTGATGTAATTATGCACTGTAGGTTCTCTCTTTGTCTGGCTAAAATATCTTGTTTCAAGGATTAATATATCTCCCCATCTCAACTGACAGTATTTGTTAAATTGAGTAGACGGGATGTGATATAATTTTCATACGAAGGAAATTGATTTTGTAGGCTTTCACACATAAACAAAAAAATCTTCTCTCAACCTGGAAGCTACAAGCACAGAAAATCTGGCAACCCCCGCCACACAAATACAGTGACAAGCCGAGGAAAGGGTAAGTACAATACATTTTTTATGTTGTTAAATTTGCTTATGTTTTTAAGAGTGAAAATACATTCAGATTGCACTGAAGCTAAAGCAATAACTGCTGTGTGCAAAATACTTACATGTCCAGATTAAGTTCAAACATGCCGACCTCAATTAAGATTTTCCCTCAAAACCACTGAAATATTATGTTTGAATTGGATCAAAATAACTTCAAATGCATTTCTGAATATTTATAACTCTTCAGCAGTTTTTAATAATATCATTGTGCTAAAAGAGACCTTACTGTACTTAGAACAGAAAAAAAAAACCCTTGTTACACACATATGGCTAAGACTAAGGCCCTGACATTTTATGTGTAGTGTGTACGACTGTTTCAAATAAATGTTAAGTAAACTTTTTGTGTTTTTTAATAACATTGATTAAAATACTAGATGATATTTCTTTGTTATGATTTGTATGATTTTGTGGTTTTCAGATGGGGCAACACATTTCCACTGATAGGCACCTCATTTGCTAAGCAGAATCGAAACCCTCAGAAAACCAGTCCACAGCAATGGAGCTTTGGAACGAAACGATCTGTTGTTGGTGCCTCCCCCGTGGGGCATCTTCCCCTCCAGCGCAACAATTCCCTCAACACGTCATTGGCTAACAAGCCTGGACTTCTGGAGGTTTGTTGAAACAAACTAACTGAACAACCAAAGAAATGCAAATGTGTATTTTTTGTTTTCATTGACTGTCAAAATAGGACTAAACTGTTCACAAGACATTGATAATTTAATAAACACAAAGACTAATGCGATTTAAAGTGAATAGTTTTAAAGGGACATACCCTACTTTTTAAATACTAAGACATATTTTTTACTATTATAGCCAGTTTTTTGTCACTGAAATCATACTTTACTTAAATTTTATGGTTTAGTGGATCAATTTCTGTATATTCGAAGTGGTTTTGGTCATCCTGGTGTTTCTATTATCACAAAATACATTGCTCATACAGTTATTAAATCGAGTTTTAATCTATTTTTAGAGGGTATTACACCATTTCAAAGTCACAGACTCATGTTTCATTCAATTGTAACTTTATCCAAATGTGTTAAAGGTTTGTAGATTAACTAAACTTAGTGTTCATTTTCATGGGTTGAAACTAGGGTCTGTCCTGTTAAAGAAATTAAAGAAAACAATTAATATTTGCCTTTGTTTGGTTTTCTATCGGTAAAACATAAAACAAAGTATACAGTATCACACCTTTAATCGTTCTATGATCATTATTACATATATTCAATAATTAATGAAAGGTATAGTAAAATTACATACCCTTAATTGAAAATTAATGAATATATATATATATATATTTTATTTTTAGATAGATTATGGTATGAGAATTGCTGTTCAAAAGTTAACAGTGCATGAAATACAGTATTCAATTTCAAAACATATCAAACCCATAACCACCTATAGGGGCACTTATGGTCTGGGTTTTTTTTTTATGCACACGAAAATTATTTTCTGGCAGAAAGCCTATATAAGACAAAGAAAATGATCTTACTGTTACGTCTCTAGTATTTTATCCTTTTGTTTTAAACTTCTGAATGTTCTGTTTTTTAAAGTGCTTTTCCAGACCATACACTAAAATTTCAAATTCCACAATTAAATGTCTAATTAATTCATTGCAATAATATTTTACACCGATATGTAAATCAATGATTATGAAAATGCCCCATAAAAGTATTAAAAATCACTCCCGTAGAACACTGCCGGAACCAACAGAGTAAAATTCTCGGTAAAAACATTTGCCTGTAAATAGCTATGACGTCATGAAGGGAACACCAGGGCATAAAATTTGGCACGAACGATTCTGTCGTTCGTCTGTCAGTTATGCAAAACCAATATCAACATAAACGACGGATCGGTCGTGCAAAAGCTGTAATCGCTCGTCAGAAGAAAAAAAACAAAACGCGTGTTAGCTAATATCATCAATGTTTTGGAAAACTGCATGCAGTGAAAAATCCCTGACAGATGCACATCATACCGATATGTGCATGATGGTAATGTTCTAACCAGCTTTCCCTCCGTCGTTCAACGTGTTGTTATAAAACGCTACCTACGTTGGCACGCCACCGACATATTTACAATTTACGAACATTTGCATGCGTCATTATATTCGGTGTTTGAAGCGTAACAGAACTTTTATGAGTAGTTTCTTAGAATATTATATTATATACCGATGCAATTTGATGACACTGATGGAAACAAAATATGTTTTAAAAATAAAAATAGACATGTGTCATCATAAGCATACGAGCAAAACCTCAAATTCGGGCAAAAATGGAAGAGATATTCGGGAAAAATGTGCTAACCTGATACCTTTTCACCATATATTTCCATAATTCTGCCATCAAAATTAGTTGTAATCCGTGTAAAAATGCGTAGTGATTCGTTTGCAACCCTATATAGCTGTTTGGTAGCAATACTAATATGAATAAATTATGTTATATCGAGATTCGGGCATTTTCGTTTAATTCTGGCAAAAACCAGCCTGCCCCTTACACAAACGGGAGCCCGTATGCTTATGGGTGTCAGGAAAAATATCTCTCACCACTACTCCAAGCCAATCGGAATAAATCGGCTGATTACGGATTTTCCGCGGAGTTTGACACTTGTAGCTTCTTTCAGACTGATTCGAGTCTATTAATAACAAACACGATGACATTCTAGCAACTGTACCTAGTGTCGGACAAAATGATCGCTATAAACTGCAGCTACCGTTAAATTGATTAGTTTAAAATCCATTTTGCCTGTCACTAGTATTTTACATGTAGTATTATTAACATGCACCGCGGTGCGCAAGATCTTGTGACAATCATGTTCTCGTTACTATGAATAGCATTTTACAGAATTCATAATTTCCAATGAATCAAAACTAGCTTAATTTTTATTTTCGCCTGGCAGCTTTCAAGTTAGTCCTAACACACAAAAAGTATATTTTCGTATTTATGATAAGATGATTTAATAGAGAAAAGCTACAAAAATCACTCATCTTAGATTCTTGTTTGATTATCGTTGCTCATTAACCTTTTCATTTTGATCTAACTATTGGAGAAAATCGTTCGTGTGATTTTACTGATTACACGAACATATTGGTTATCTGAAAAATTCAAATTTTATGCCCTGGAACACACTTCACAGAAACCTACCACGAGATGACTTCCAGCGCAAGCGAAAGTGGGACCGACATCGACTGCCAAGCTCAATTATCATGCCATTCTTCTTTCGATGATGAATAGTGTAGTAATGACAATTGGACTAATATTTGTGCAACACAACAAATAATGCCGTATCAGTTTGAATCTGGAACATCTGTTGAAGAACCACCGGCCTGACAGATGATGAAAATGGTCATGGAAGACAGCTTGCCACTAACTTAAACTTTTATTCTTGTTTTGTTGTTTAGGTTTTTGTGCGAATTATTTTGCTACACTGTATGTTCTAATACTTGTGATGTAGTAGAAAAGACGATAAATAACTCTTGAATTCTACGAGTCAAGTGGACCCGATATCGGTAATTTTAAGAAATAAACAAAAACGACTTTTAGTCCATTCCAACCCTCTATAAAGATGTTTTTTGTGTGAATAATTTCAAAAAAGTAAAAGTGTTTTGGAAATAACAAAAATAAACCGAGGTCGTTTCGATGTGGATGGCGTCGGCTTGTCATTTGTTTTGTTTCGCAAAACAATTGTTGGTACGGCATCTTTTTTTAAAGGCCATAACACATGGTATTCCCATATCTCGCTTAAGCTGACAAGCCACTTCGGACAAATCGAAACTAAATTGTGTGCTGTTGCAACGGTCTCCAACATTTTCTTCCTGTCCAGACTTTCTACGTTATTTTAATCAAATTCACACCCAGCTTTCTCACAGCAACATAACTAGGAAATGCGTGAAGACTAAATTTATCGGCTCTTGTATTGCTACAGCCTCCAACAACACGCCGTTTAACCATAATATAAACACAAGAAGCAATGAACAATGACGCTGACTATCGAAAAGAGTTCCCTTTGTGACGCCATGGATCATATCTTACGGAAATTCCTGAAACGAATTCAGCTGGTTCTGTTTTTCATGGGAATATTTTTAAATGGAAAATATACCGGTATATAATTTTTTAATAATTAAAAAAAAATTTTTTAATCATATTAAATAATATGTTGATTGATATAGTCCAATACACCATACATCTGGAACAGCACTTTAAAGATTTGTTGCTAGTGTCAGTTTCACACACATCTGCAAATTGTGTTGTGTTTTGAAAAGTTTAGTTATGTCCCTCTGTAACTGTGTTACTTACTTTACTTCACACATACAATGCCTTTCAACCAGTCTATGATAACAATTTGCATGTTTTATTTTAAGCAGGGTAAACAACAAGTTACAAGAACCCACTCACTGCCAATACGATCTGGACCACTATCTGTTTCTGTACCAGGTGAGACAAACCAATGTTGAGGAATTTTATCTATTTTCTTTTCCTTTAGTTAGGAACTTTGGCTTTGTATGCAGTCTGCAAATATTTGATGAGATATTGAAAAAAATATGGAAGAAATTCAGCCATTTTTAGGTTTTTTCCTATTAAATCACTTTTGAGCCATGTTTGTTTTTTTAATATGAAAAAAGTATGTATATTTGATTTAATATTATGAAAAAAGAGTGTGTTGATTTATTTTGTAAATATAATTTTCAAGCATTTGAAAATAGTTTGAATGTGTTTGGGGAAAATATGGAAATTTGTAAATTGGAAAATAGTTTAATGTGTTAAGAGTAAAATATAGAAATTTGTGAACTTCGAAGTCGTTGGTGTTACTGCAGCTCTTTTTAATGTTTTGGGTAAATTCAAAATGAATGCCACTTTAATTTTGCTTGCCACTGTAATTTGACTTAATACAAATTTTGAATTATGTGAAAGATTAAGAAAATTTAAAGACTAACTTCAAAGATAAGCATTCAAGAATTTAAAGTTTTTTTGTGAACCACATGACATCTTGTAAAAGGTAAATATTTCAGTTTAATAAACACAGAACTATTCAAGTCATATATTATATTAAAACGTTTTCCATGAAATTGTCTGCTCTTATTTTCCAAAATGAATTTGTTTATGATATATTTTGTTTACTAAATAGCTGACCAAGGCTCAACGGATGAAATAAATGCAAGACTGGATTCGCTGTGTATAAGCATGACAGAACATGCATTAGGCAGTTTAGGTAAGTTTCTGCTTATATTCATGACATATATATAGATTTTTCTTTTACTTATATAAATACCTAGACTTAATAACTCTGAGTTATTAATCTCATTCTATCAAAGGAGTTTTACAATTTCAGTATTCACAAAAGAGGAAAAGCTGCACATGAATTAAAATGGTAGATTTGGTAGTGGGAGATAACTCTTCACATTCCTATGTCCTACGTTAGGATGACTTGGAAACTAGTCTTGAAAACCTTTAATTCAAGTTATTAATCCTCTACCGGTCCATCCTGTGTGGCTATAGGTTTGTCTATGTGTGTCTGTAGGTTTGTCTATGTGTGTCTGTCCATCTGTCAGTCTGGTTGTCCTGCACAGAATCCTCTACCGCTCCATCCTGTATGGCTATAGGTTTGTCTATATGTCTGTCCATCTGTCAGTCTGGTTGTCCCGCACAGAATCCTCTACCGCTCCATCCTGTATGGCTATAGGTTTGTCTATATGTCTGTCCATCTGTCAGTCTGGTTGTCCCGCACAGAATCCTCTACCGCTCCATCCTGTGTGGCTATAGGTTTGTCTATATGTCTGTCCATCTGTCAGTCTGGTTGTCCCGCACAGAATCCTCTACCGGTCCATCCTGTATGGCTATAGGTTTGTCTATATGTCTGTCCATCTGTCAGTCTGGTTGTCCCGCACAGAATCCTCTACCGGTCCATCCTGTGTGGCTATAGGTTTGTCTATATGTCTGTCCATCTGTCAGTCTGGTTGTCCCGCACAGAATCCTCTACCGGTCCATCCTGTGTGGCTATAGGTTTGTCTATATGTCTGTCCATCTGTCAGTCTGGGTGTCCCGCATAGTTTTCCAAAAATTTTTCGTGCAATACCTCAAGATATTAAGCTGAAATTTTGTGTATAGCTGTATAGAGTAACAAACTTTCATATAGGTTTGCCCATTTTTAACAGGTGTATTGCTTTTGAATTTGGCTTGATGACTCAGTTTAGGACATGTATTGAGTTTAGGACATGTACTGCTTTGGTAGTAGTCTCTGAATGCTTGATGAATTTCTGTAATGATTAAGAAATCAATGTGCTTTCTTTTTCAGGGTAAATGTTTTAAGAGACTACAAAATGATGGACGTACTTGTGGCAATATTGTGAATTCTAACCCAGTGCTAGAGATTGGACCAACAGCTTTTGCTTTCAACAGACCTCTGGTTGAAATGACAGCACCTGCAAGGTGTCTGAGACTAGTGTGTGTTATGTTAGAGGTTGCGTACACGTGTGTTTGCACTGTTCCCTGTCATTGTTTCGTATCTTTCACATTGTTGACGATTAACCACTGACATGTGCTAATGTCTACAGTCAGAATGTATGGTGCTGTTTGTGGTACGCATTTAGTATCTATCTCCCTGCTGCTGTTACAGCACAGTTTTAAAATTCTGTTAGCTAAAATCGTGTCCAGACATTTTCAAAAGAACCGAGAAAGTGTTACCTGGTACATCATTTAATAAAAGAAAAAATTACAAAATATAATTTTAATCTGTAAGCTGACTTTTAATTATTTAGTTTGAGTAAAAATATTAAGTATGGATATTGTGTTGCATTAAGAAAATAAGGGGGTGATTCCTGAGGTAAACCTGTATAGGATGACAGTTACATGTAGTTACATGAAAGAATCTGAACCTTCGTTTCAGGGTGGTCTGTATGGTGCTTGTAAAATGTCCCTTGTGCCATTACTAAAAGAGTAAATGTAATTTTACTTTGTACTATACTATACCGAAAAAACCCCCATGTCATTTTGGTATGAAAGGAATCTTATTTTTATTATCAAAGATGTATGCATGAAAAGATGGCGGATTGCCACTGCACATTGTAGTGGAAACATGTTGCATATTTATTAGTAGACATTGAGAATGTTTATCGAAAAAGTAAACCTGCTGATATTTATTTGCTCGTAAATGTTGTAGAGAATAATGCTGATGAGTTTGCTAAGGTGGATGATTTGTTTTTATGTTATTCTCAAATTCAGTTATCTCCCTTACTCTGCTATGACATATCCATTTCGAAGGCATTTGGTCATCTCAAGTTTGAGAACAAAATTGATTTGGCCGATCAGAATAACCACAACAGTGCCTTGGAATTTTGATGTTTTGGCATGCCAAAATGTTATATATTTAGAATTTTACATTCATAAAAACTCATTGGTAATATTTTCATACAAAAAGCTAATATTTTATTAGAATATAGCATCAAAAATTGTACAAGGTCATTTGTATCTAGTTGTTGAGAGATGTACAGATTTATATTTTGGATCCTGTTTGTTGCATCAAGGGTCAAGTAAAGGTATTACTTGGAAAACCCTGCTTTTTTTTCTTTAGTATGTGACTGTTTTCATGTGACAAATACCCAACATATTTTGTGTTTGGTTTTATTTAAACAATGTCTACTTGTATGGCATTTCCAATTAAAAGTGCTAATTACAACACATTATAATTATAAATTAGTACAATTCAGTATTGCATGTTTTCCCCCATATTTATTTCATTGTATGTTCAAAACCTGTAGCTAAAACATCTTTTAGGGCTTTGTTGGTTGTTACAACCACATTTGTAAGTACTTGTACTGGAAATTTCACTCTGTATAACCAAGACACATGGAAATTAAAATAAAGATTTAGGTTGGTGTATATATCGTTTTGTGGATATACAAATAACAAAATTTACTTCAAAATATTACTAAGCCTTTTACAGAGGACAATATTTACAAATGTTATGTAAATGGTAAAGGTGGGTGACATGAACCAATTGTTTATCCTCAGACATTTTTACTGCAGCTCTGGGCTCTGTTCCATGAAATGATCATAACACTACAGCCGTCGTAGGTAGCTACTATCATGATTACAACAATAGATACTTAAATTTGTAGCATGATGATTGTTTTTTTGAACCAGGGTCCTGTTTTACAATGACTCTTCAAATGCTAAAAAAACCCTCCAAAACCTAGAACATTTTTGGAATACATGGATTTTTGGAATAGTTTGCATATTTTAATTTTAAAACATGATTCACCACATAACTGATACGGCAGTTTGTTTAAATTGGAAGTTGCATAGCCATCTTGTAAGCAGAAGCACAGTCCTCGTGAATTATTGTGCCGTGTTTTAGTGCTCTGTATTTTACCCTAGAGGTCTGATATGTGCTTTTCCCCCTTTTTCAATTGTAGATTATTCACATTTTGTATTCATTAGTCATGGGTTGTGACCTATAAATAACTCCACATAATGCACCTGCATATAAAGTCAACTAAGACACACATCTGTATAGCTCACAGAATGTAATCGTAATCTGAGAAAGATTTATGTGGGAATAACATTACATCCTCAATTGTACAAGTTGTGATCGTTTTCATCAGAATGTTTATGTTTGACAAGATGTCAAGTTATTTCTGTTATGTCCTGTCGTTTTGTAATAGTTAGGCTCTTCTGCATTCCATGTTGGTTTTGTCGTGTTTTTAGTGTTTTACCGAAACTAACACACTGTGCGTGGTGATGAATGAATGTACAATGTTCGTATGTGTGAACACTGCAGGTACAGTGGTCATGTCAAACACAGCTCTTTATTTTTTATGTTTTTGTCACAAATGTTAATACTTTACTACCATTTTCTGGGGATAAAGCAGGCTAGACATAAGAGGGCCATATTCTTTCTATCAACTGAGGAAATAATGTTACTGTTATTTCAGTATTGGGTTTTGTCTTTCGTTTCGTGTCAAGATCTAATGATATGGAAATTAAAAAACAAATTGTTTTGTGAAATGATATAAATCAATATTGTTACATCCAGTTACTTGTCCAAATTAACCTGGTTCTAAACAAATATTCGTCTTTTAATGGATACCAAGTAATTTTGCTCCATGAACTATTCAAATCCATACCATACTGCCAAATAATGGGGTGGGTTTTTTTTTTTAGTCCTGTACCTTTTTTTTTTTGGACAAAATAATACATAATAATAATTTTAATTGTTTTTAATTATTTTAATAAATTTTATTATGGCTGCCAAGATAAAACAATAGCAATTTGATTACATGTTTGAAATTTCAATTTATACATTCTGTGAAAGAAATTTTTAATAAAAGGTTACTGGATACTTTGTTAATATAAATGTTGTTTATGCATGTCAGCATATGCTGTAATGAACTCAAAACAAAGAATAGAGTTCATGGTGTGAAATACATTTAAAAATAAAATAAAAAATCGTAGCTATGTAAAACGTAAAATGGTTTTTACATAGCAGATATAAATTTTTGTATTGCATTTTTCTGGACCTTTGCTGCATAGCTAACAATTACTTCCATAGTTAAAAACAAGACCAGTTTATGCCGACAGCATTTTGAATTGGTAAAATTGTTATACTGTTGGACTTTCATATGTCTTGACCTAGAAAGTTGGTTGTTAACAGCCTTTCCATTCCAGAAATCAGCCGAGGAGTTTCAAAATGGAGCATCTGGAAGCCAATCAGAATGTTTTTGATTTCATGCCATGGTTTATATTGGCTCAGCATTTTGGTTATAATGACATGCCTGACATTTATGCATGGTGACTATTTTGTTAAAATAAATCTTACACCTCCTTCAAATAGTATGATGGCAAATTACATTTTGAATTTCGGTAAGAAGAGGCCATTTTAGATATTTTAGGATTTTTTTTTTTTTTTTTTACATTTTGGAACATAAAGTTTAAACACCAGATACATTAATACATTTTATCTATCTAGTGACTTCTGCTCCATTGTTACCAGTAAAGTTTGCTTATGATGATGTGGAAATGTTTTCATTGTTTTAATAGCTAGTCATAGTATATATTGCTCAATTTATATTAAATAGTAATGTCTGTATTCCCGATCTCAAATAAATGCTGCATGTACAGAGTAATTTTATTATTGGTTATTTAATGGTGTATAATTATTTTAAAACCAGTGTATTGAAAAAAAATCCACTGATATTAATATTATATTAATCATATTTACTAGTACACATGTATAAAATCCCTATAGCAAAACAGAACTTTTATGCTTAGGAATGTTATTTTCTCAGAAATTCTGTATTATAGTATATTGTAATCAAAGTGCCTTTAAATTATTATTTTTTATTAACCTGATAACACCAACAGTAGAATACGACATGTAGATGACTAGTTCAGAACATACACCTTAATATTAAATCTGGTGACTCTACAATTGGTTGAATTCAATGGGGTAGGTTGACCAAGATGTTTAGCACTAGATTTTATGAAACCTATTTATCAACACTGTCACAGTTGCCAAGTGTAAATTTGTTTATATTTATATACGAGTGCATATTAAGTGGGTTAGACTGTAGTCCTATTAGAAGGGTTGATTTGTGTTAATGAAATTAGATGTTGAACATTTGTGACTGCTTTATACCAAGTGTTTAGTCATTTGGTCTGATAGTTTGTTGTTCCATATTTCACGATTAATTTTGTTTTTATTTAGTTTAGCCCATGAAATTAACATTCAGGTTTTGAAGTAACAACTTCACTTGGTCATAGGCCGGCCTTTGAGAATTGAAACAAAAACAAATTGAGATAACTGGTTTTTGCATAACCAATGAAGACCATGTAAATGAATACCTAAATTTACTGCATGAACAAAATTTTGAGTTGACAAACTAGGATTTTGCTAAATTTGGTATTATTACTACAGGTACATAAGTAAAAGGCTCAGATTAAAATAAAAAAATGTTCCTGCTTTTAAAAAAAAAAAAGATTTGCCTATAAAAATAATAGCATTTATTTAGCTCATTGGTGAAAATACTTGTGATGTGATTGTAATCGGACATCAGTAGTATATCCCCTCATGACGAGTCGTCGAGGGGATATAGCATCTTACTCATTAGTATGTACATGGCATATCTTGAAAGAGTGCATTTCACCTATCTGCATCAAAGGTCGAGGTCAAGATACTGAGCTGAAATGTGTGTATGTACTGTTACAAATCAAGTTTGACTTTCATGACGAACAAATGATTCGGTGGAACATGAAAGTATCATGAAGTTCAACATCTAAATGTCACAATGCACTTTGTGATATATGCAAAGTGTTTGTAAGGTGGTTTCTAAATTGGTTCTTTTCGATTAGTAACAATATTTATCAAATTATTCAATTTAATGTATGTAAAGTTTCATTTGGATATCGGTATATGTTGTTTTTAATTTTATTAAACTAAAGTGTTCATTTTATGGGCTACACTAAAATATTCTGTGATATAGAATGTCCCCAGCCAAGAGAAGTTGATTTGAGTCACTGACATGAACATGTTCTGTATGATTTAAGATTTGTATCAAAAAGGGGAATCCTCCATTTTTTTTCAGTTATTACCAGGTAAGATAAAATGAAGTTAAGAGATTAAGAAATTTTGTAGCATTTGTTTCTTAGTAAAGTAAGGTCAGAATAGGCTAGAGCTATATATTTTTTGTTGATACAGAATTAATACATCGTGGTTTCTGAAAAAATAAAATAAAAGTAAAACTGTTTATTTCAATATTAAAAATTAAACTTCTTTGGTGGACAAAACAAGGGTTTACATTTTTCTGTTTTCAATTAAAGCTACTTTATATATAGATAAAAAAGTTTAGCAATTTGCTAAATGTGCTTAATTAAAAGAAAACCCATGGCTTTCAAATTGAAACCAAGAAACGTTTAACTGATCATACATGTACAGGGGTCAAATTTTGCGCTATTCCGCTATTCCGAAAATAGTAAATTTCGAAATGGAATAGTAAAACAATTCTTCCAATATTCCATCATGAAAGTGAAAATAAAGCACGGAATACCGAAAATCGCCTGCAACTATTCCGCTTACGCTTTTTCTTCAGCTACATTTTTCGCGCTACTAAGACCTTTCTCATGCACTTACCGGTACAAAATAAACGTATTTTTGATTGAGACTAATGTTTGGAGTGAGTATGTTTGTAATTCCAGCTAGTACGCAGTAATGCATAGACTGGTATATAAACAATTGTTCATTACACAGTGTTGTACAGGGTGACGTAGCAGTCAGGAAAACTAGTGGTACATTAATATTTGAAGGGATAGTACATATTTAGACGGAATAGTGTTATTTGAAATTCACTATTCCTTTGGGATAGTGGTAAAAAAATTAAATTTCAACCCCTGATGTAAGTAACTTGAGATGTTCAGTACGAAATGAAACGTTTAACGGTCACATCATTGAATGCTACTTAAAGGACATTTTAGTACAGTGAAACTCCTCTAAACCGGACACCCTCAGGACCAAGTACAAATTCCAGTTTTAAGAGGTATCCGGTTTAAAGAGGTTCTCTTCTGCAGAGATAATTAAAAAAGGACTATCAAAAACGGTTTTGAAAGGTTTCACTGTAGTACCAAATTGTGAAACTTTTTTATCAGTATGTTAGTGGCATTCATCTAAAGGGTTTTTGCTGGACAAAACTGAAGGTCTTAAAGGAAACATGACACGAGACCATATTATAGCTCATTTTAAAAGAAAAATGATATAAAAATAATATACAAATAACTTTATAACAATAAAATACGTGTAGTTAACTTAAAATGAAGAAATTACGCTAATCAGTATCAAAGTACGATTTATGCATATTTCTTCGTGAGCGTTCGGAAAAAAAGGGAAGTGACGTCAGAGCCGCTGTACTCTTCCATTGTTGTTAACTGTTTATATATGGAGTAAGGGGCTTACGATCTTTTCAGTCCAACAGTGCCGTACTGCGTGGCCTTTGGGTGTAAAAATAAACAGTTTAAAAGATCGGGATTGTCTTTTTATGGTTTTCCAAAGGATTGTATCCGAAGAAAGACGCGTGTATTTTATCGCAAAAGAAAAGATTGGACACCAACACCGCATAGTACTTTGGTGTCAGCCTATTTACAGCCCGGAGCCCGAACGTTACCCGGAGACAAAAACAGTACTCGGTTGCGAATGCCGAGGTGTACATTGTACATATTTGGCACAAAGATACACCTCAGCATGATGTATTTATATATGTTAAAACAAAAATGTAGAATGTTTTATTTATTTATTTTTTTGGGAAAAAAAGAAGATTTTTCATGTTAGGGCTGTAGGCCTACATAACAAAATCTGTATTCACCGTCCGAAGAAGGAAACGTCAACAAGTAATTAAATATGGCATATACAAACATGGGATTTGGCATGAGGATACATCTCAGTACGATGTATTTAAATATGTTTTTAAAAAACGTGTAGAAAACAATAATAATTTTAAATAATGTTTTTAATCTTCGGGCGGAATACGTCACAAAAACGTTCCTCATCGCCCGAAGCCCCAAAGCAACACGAAGTTCAATACAAAATAAACCACTACTGTCGGTGTCGAAATAACTATTATGTTTCATCCACGGGCTGACTTGAGAATCGGAGTGTTGTTTTAGTTAATTGGTCCTTTCTTTCCGTGGCCTGCACATGTGATTCCTGATTGGCAGGTGTATATTGCAGGGTATCGACCAGGTAAGTGATTACCACGGTCTAGACATACGTACAAAATACGTGCCAGTTTTTTTAAGATCACAGGGTATTGTGGCGTAACCTATCGCGACTATAGTACAATGTTAATTGACATTATCAGCCGCCCTGCTTCATTACTGTAAATAATGCTGTAAAACCCTTGATTAAGTAGACTTTCCCATCTAAAATTACAAAACTGACCAATTACGTAGTACCAAAGAAAAGAAAATTATCACTTGGGTATCGTGAGTGGTCGTTTTTACTCTAACGCACCCTACCAATAGGCCTAATAATATGCTACTTTTTTATGAGAGAAAAATACTATAACCCCATTTCGTTCTATTGATGCAAATAGAAATATATTTAGTTTAAAAGTTGATTATACTCTCAAGTCATTTATGTTGTTTTACAAGCCAGGTTAATGAAAGTGAAGCGCCTTGTAAATTAGAGCGTTTGTTTACACCTGTGCATACAGATTTCATTATGTACAGCCCGAACATAAAAAATGCGATATTTTCTAAAAAAAAAACCCACCAAAAAATGTTTGTCCTACATTTATATTTTTTACATATTTAAATACATCATATCGAGGTGTATCTTTATGCTAAATATGAACAGTATACACCTCGGCATTAGCATCCGAGTTTTGGTTTTGTCTCCGGGTTACTTTCGGGCTCCGGGCTGTAAATTGGTCGACCGGTCTGGTCTGGCACCATCAGTTTCTCCACCCTCCGACTCGCTATCCGTTTTTTCATCAGTATCACTGTTGTAAGTAAATGTGTGTCTTTCTTCATTTACTAACAGCTCATATTGATACGGCAAAACGTTTTGCGAACGAACACTCATTGTTTTGGTAAGCTGTGGTATGAGTGGTACGGACTAATGCTTTTAAGTGTAAGGCTTCAGATCAAGCGACGCGTCTCTGACGTCACGGACCTCGTGATTGCCCTGCTCATTAAAGATCGGCAATTTCCGCTAAGAGCTCGTATCTGGGGTTCTTTTATGGAGATATTTTAAGTAATTAATTTTTTATAATTTTATTTTTTAGGTGATTCAATTTATAATTAATTGTACATGGTTGGTGCCAAATATGGTTTACGTGACATGTTTCCTTTAAGTGGATTTTTTTTTTTTTTTTTTTTTTTATTAAAGCTGCTTTATATTCGTAGTATTCTTCTGAAGGTATTTTTAAAAACATACTTGAAATGTTTATGTTGGTGACTCAAAGTCTGAATTATAAATAAAATTTGTTTTGTTTGAGATATGGAAACAGTTGTTTATATTGTTTTGATTTTTATTGTAACGGTGGAAAATGCTGTTGGTTGCTTTGATGTCATTTGTTTTTGTTTCATTTTTGTTTTGGTACACAAAATGAGTAATGTGCTTAGCATAACTGAAGGTCATATTCTTGAATAAGCTAAATATGCATATATTTTGTAGTCCATAACAATAGGTCAGTATATTTGTTAAATGGTTGTGAACTGTGCGTAAAACTGAAATGTTTTTTTTTTTTTTTTGCAAAATGTTTTTATTTTCTTTTAAATGTGTTTTTCTTAAATATATATACATGTATATATATTTACCAGCTGTTACTTGCTTAGCTATGAACATCACTTGATTGATTACTGTAATTCAGGAAATAAGGTGTCATGATATTGCGTTGGGACAGGTACACGCTAAAATGTATTTTTTATTAACGGGTCTGGCAAATGCAACTTTTAAAGATTACATTGCAAACAAAACATGCCAAATTGTTTTCACAGAATTTACTTCAGTATTGGCTCATATCAAATAAACAAAGCTATTTGCATTTGTTTTGATAGTATTTTTTCTCGTTCCAATCAGTGCACAACTGGTCAAAGGCCGTGGAGTGTGCTTTCCTGTCTGTGGGAATGTGCATATAAAAGATCCCTTACTGCATTAAAAAAATGTCACGGGTTTCGTCTATTGACTACGAGTCGGAATTACCAAATGTTTGACATCCAATAGCTGATGATTAATATATCAATGTGCTCTAGTGGTGTCGTTAAACAAAACAAACTCTCTTTCATTTCTTTTTTGATAATCAAACCATTTGTGTTAGTTGATAGTAATTTCCTCCATCTCTTATGTAGAGCACCACAGAAGTGATATACACCGCCTTGTATGAACAACAACAATTCATGGAGTGTTCGTATTGCTTGTTCACAACACATTTCTTTTACATTTATGTTATCTTGTTCATTACATGATTACTTTCTAATGGCATACCTTAACTTAGCTTTTTTGTTCTAACTACTAAAGTAATAGAGGCACATGTTTGTTTTGTTTTTTCTTCATGATGAGATCGGTAATATTGTGCCTATATATCGGATTAATTTTCCGCAATATCTTGCTCGCATTAATTTCATGATTTACAGTAATTACTATGGTACACAATGCCGTGTATATTTTGAGAAAATATCTTCCCACCCCTGCAATACTGCTATAAGACTGCATTTTGTCACTGAACAATTTAAAAAGTACTAAAAATATAACAAGGTATATTAGTACACATTACCAGAAATCTAAATACATGTACTAAGTTTTATGTAATTTGATAAATTAATGGGTTTTTTTTGTAATAGCTAAATTAAAACTACGTAATATTCACAATAAGAAAATAAGTTTAACATAAAGAGAATGAATCGATATACTACTAAAATAACAGTGTACCAGTTTATCCATTATGTTTATTTGTCAGCCGTTAGTACATGTATTAGTTTGCATATAGTTGTCTGTTTATTTATTACATATTTTGTATATGATTATTTTCCACATGAATATTATTTTCAGAGGTAGTTTGTTATTTATTTTCGCATTTAGTTTGCACCCAAGTTGTGCTGGTCCACACATTGACATTGTGCGTTAAGTAATGTGTTGTAACATCCACTATTACACCCATCTCTGGTTCCCACGGCAACTGGTAAACCTTCCTACAAACCACATTTCTTCAGGAGTTTTTATTGTATAGTGTTGTGGTTTTTGTACCCTAAAAAAGAAAAAATCTCAAAATTGCCTTTGATACTAGTTATCATTTCACATGATCTTTTTCATGACTTGAAAACAGATTGTTTACCCAATGTTAAAATGTAAATAAAGATTTATTGTTAATTAATTACAGTACACAATCTCTCTGCATTTGCACTACAGTCTCATTTACAGGATAGCTGAACAAGAACATTTAGTTTTCATTATTTAACAACTGCTACGATAAGTAAAAGTGATGTCATTCAGTACTAATCACACATTCAGAACTCTTGTGAAGTATTTTAAGTCTGCCGTTTGGAATTACATGTAGTTTCCATAGACATTTACATTGAAATTAGATGGCATATATTTGGACATGCAGATGTAACGTGAACTTGGCATTAAAGACTATTCTACATAGACACGCATTTATTAGACCATTTTGTCTTTGTATTTGGCAAAAATCATGAAAGTTGAGTTATGGGTATTTCTTTCTGTGTCTAGCTTTTTGTCTTCAGAAAGTATTAATTGCTAGCTCAACTAAAATTGCTACACATACAACATGAAAACAACATCCAGGGCTTTATAGATCTCACTAATTAAAAATAGTAATTTGGGTGCATCAAGTTTTGTTTTGTGTTTTTATTGTGAGCACATCAAGGTCTCTTTGGTGTAGAAAAGAGTAGTAAATATTCACAAATGCATTTCAGATTATTTTAATCAATTAAAGCATAACATTTTATTGGATTTGAGGTTTTAAAGTCTGTATGTTTGTACTTTATTTGGGCATACATATTTTGGGCACAACATAACTTTAATCTAACACACTGTCATCACCGTTTCCTTTTTGCATACATACATCATCATTCGAATTTGTGTGACATATTTCTTTGGTGTACTTATTTTTCTCTGTAGATAACCGGTACATGGTATCTGCATCTGTAAATGGTTCACTTTACCAGTTGCCGTATGGAGCTTATTGGAGAAAAGAATGACTATGCTTGTTGGTTTCCCTGTAAGTTAATTTGTTTGGCTAGACTTGTTGTAGACTAAGAGATTGGTCTAGTTGTAGTGTTTGTCTTGAAGCAGTCCTCTGGGAGGACACATTGTTATATGTTATTGTTTACGACTTTCCCCATAGCTTGTCCAAATAAAACAAAACCACCATTTATTCTTATAGATGGTAAAATACACATCACCAGTTTATGCAGATATTGAAATATCCAAATATAAATATTTCCAGAAGGAATTAAAATTGGTGTACTAAACTGGATCTTTTAATATGTACAACTAAATTTGCATTTAGAATTCACAAAATGTTCGAGAAAGTTTGAACAGAATTGATTTGTAATATGATTTACTTGCTTGTGTATGTATTTCAGCTTATCACTATTTGTTATTACATAAACAAGGGTAGATGCTTAACATCAAATAGTCTGTAAGTGTGGGGTATACATATATATATGAGTATTATATGTTTGTTTGTATGCTAGATATCAATCATGTTATTTTGTGTGATTGACATAGCCTAATATTCAGCCAATTACTGGCTACAGTAGTTTTGAAATGCCTGCAATTTCTATTCCACTTGATGGAACTGCCTGGACAGTGATTAGAACAATAATTCACACATTTCAAAGTGTGACTTTTGTAAGGTTTTCTACTTAAACAGAACTTTTTACATGCTATTCTTTGAATACATGTAATTTTCTAAATCCTTAAAATTTCATAATGACTGGAGTCAAAGTATAGTTGAACTGTCCACAATATTTTGTAGTAGCACAAGAATCAAACATTTTTTTATCCAAAAACTTTTGACTTGGTATGAATCTTTTGGGTTCATCAGCATTGGGGAGAAGAGGGAATTTGTTTTTGAAAAAACCCCAAGTATTATGTATTATGGCATACATTTCTTCTGGAAAATGTTGTTACAAGAATATACTTATGATCAAGCATCAGGACCAATACAGATTGAAATACAATGCAAATTGTTGTTATAATAATCTTAATTCAGTTTTGTGTTAATGCTATATTATGTAGTTTTACAGTCGATCTATTGAACTGGACCTGTCGAACCTGAATTGTATATCATTCAAGATCTATTGATAATTTTTTCTTTTTAAAGTTAAAACTGAACATTGTATGATGGAGAAAGTCTAAGAGACTTTGAGTTACTGATGGCTTGTGCGTTGTCGCTCGAGGAGAGCAATCTCGTGAATTGAGTTTGAATTGTTGGTTGAGGAGAGTTCCATTCTGCTTACCCATACACAATGAAACCGAATCACACCGGGGACCCAATTTTATTCCATTTAGACCGGATCCGGTGTTTAGAGGGTCGTGTTTTAGAATTTAGAAAATTTGTGACTATTAAACATGGCCATTTTTGATGGGATTTTGTTTTTTAAAGTCATTTTTAGAGATGTAGGTATTTTGTTGCAACAGTCTTAAACAACCTGTAATCTTCAGCCCATGAAATTGGCGAAGGCAATCAGCAGTGCAGATGCAAACTGCTATTGCAATTTTTTTTTTAGTATGATCAGATATTTACATTATTATTTGTACACAACTGCAGTGACAAGATTATATGAATTTGAATGAATCGTGTCTTGTTTTTACTGGGTTTGTTTGAGTAAAAGTAAATTCATAATAATTTTTCATATTACCTTACATACATATCTGGCATTTTGCCACCACAGATTTATGAAACATATCTTCAGAATATTGAGAAAACCAGTTATAAATGGCCACCACATAACAATAGACATTGACATGTCTGCTTAGCAGATATTTTCACTTGTGTATAAAACCACCTGTTGATAGGCTTTTTTGTATGCTTCTTGGTTGATCTTTATGAATATATTGAAAGAGTATAGGGTTAAAACATTTTTTTTTGTTGAAAACTCATACTCATGTCGTGTTTGTTCTACATCAAAGTTTTTTGTTAATTTTATTTTGAGGCGAGGGGGAAAAAACAAACACCCACCATATTTAGTAAACCAGGCTAGGAATTTTGGAAACTATCCTAACACTAAGAAATAGTAAAACCATCGTAGTCCATGGCATCACTACAGCACACGCCATAGTGACATCATAGTCTATAAAGGTTTTACGATATTGTAGTGCTAAGATAGTTTTAAAAAATATGGGCCCAGTAGAATAAATAAATAAATAAATTTTTTGTGATTGTAAGGTCCTTTATATACCGATAATGGAGATTGGTACATTAGGTTGTGGGTACGCAGAATCAAACATCTCCTTTGTGTTCATGAAGTTCCAAATTTTATTGAATTGTTCAAAAGTTTGTTGAATGTTTGAAAACATTTTACTGTTAACGTTGTGTTAAAATTTAAGTGTTTCTAGCAGAATCATCTTAAAGTGCAAGTGACTGAAAAATCGTTTTAAAAACGGACATATTTCTTTGGAATTACACGTAAGATCCATTAATTGACCAAAAAGAGTAAAAATATTCATTATAGTTACATGTAGAAGCTTGTATTGAGATGGAAAGAAATATTTTAACTAGGGCTGTGTTACCAGTTTACCAGCATTGCTGTTTCTTCTTAGATACCATTATGGCAGTACTTAATGAAACACCATATCATGGTGATTTTTCTTGGGTTAATATGCCATTTTATATGATTGTTTTATGTATTATGCGATTACCATACAGATGTCATTTAATCACAAGTAATCATACGAGTTGTAGTTTTTGCTGTTGTGCAGTAGTTTGCACTTGCTTAAAACCTGCAAATTATACTGCAGTGTCTTGCGATACATATACATATACTAACATAACTGTGATACACAGCCCGAGTTTTAACAGACATTAAATCGTTTGTCATGGTCCAATTGTAACTGCTGTAAACTATGTAACTGCTGTAAACTATGCTAAGTTAATGTAAAATTACAATAAAGTTTAACAATCTTATTGTACATCTTTAGGTAAGTGTTTAATATGGATCATGCTATTACACCTGACCATGCCTATGTGAAATAACACCTGTGTTATGTAATCATGAATGAAAGTAGTAGTCTGCGAACTGTTAATCTTCATATATAATGTTCATGTTCAAAGTTTCTGTGACAATGTTTATGGTTGTATACTTCAGCATGATGACATTTTGGGGATATTTGGAGAATAAAATATTTTAATCTCAATATGTACTTTTATGTTATACATTTTGTAACCTTTTCTGAGTTTTCATTCTTCTAAATGAGGCTGGAATGGCATTGCAATTAAAGAGTACGATTATAAATCCCCTATCAGTACAACCAGAGGGGACTATAGGTGTCATCTTCGTCCTTCTGGCCATCTCACCTAGCTTTTCGAAAAAAAATTCCCCCACAATGCCTCAAGATATTGAGATGAAATTTTATGTATCACATTTGACTTTCATGGCGATTTACCAATTATATGATCATCTATGATGGATTGTATTATGGTATAGCATTGTCCGGACCACATCTTGCATACAGGACCATCAAACCTCACATGTAGGAACAACTTAGGATGGCAATTTGTCGGTACTATTATTTTGTCACTGTAACCTACTTTTCAGTCTACTGCACATAACAGTAAATTCTTGTCGGGACCATACCTTGCATACAGGACCATCAAACCACATGTAGGAACAACTTTGGATGGTAGTTGGTCCAAAACAAACTCTTAATCCATCCCATTGCAAACATTTCACATAATTAGACTTGAATCATACACGTAACATATTCATTAATATAGATATGGTTTTCCATCAAACTCCTGATGGGCGTATCATGTACCTCACCAGTACTGTTGTTTTTTAACAAGTTATGGCCTTTGAACAATTTTTTTGGAATGCCTAAAGATACCGAACTGAAAATATGTGTACAACTTCAGTACTTACTGTTACAGTTTGAATTTATGGTGATATCCACATTTTTGGCAGAGTTATGGCCCTTGAACTTAGGAGATAAGAAACATTTGTTGGGCTGGATAGGGAACATGTATTGCTTTAGCAGTACTCTCATAATGCTTGTTCTTATGTTTTTACCCTGCTCAACTGCACATAAGGACTGGGTAGGGTTTGACCTGTCTATAGCAATAACTTGAGTGCATATAGGGCGTATCAGAATTAACAAATGTTTGACATATATACAGAACTATATGCCAGTTATTTCCCCATATTGTTTATTGCACAACTTTATGCCCTAAAATGATAAAAGCTAAAACATTTCCTCAAATCCAAATTCATTCGTCTACATATTTGGGATTACAAAAAACAAACAAAAACAAATGACCACAGCATATATATAATTTTTTTTAATGAATTTTATGTTAATTTATAATATACCATCAAAATATTGTGTGAACTTTTTACAAAGTAAATTTGTAATCCACTTGGTTCTCATTTTTCCAGTGATTTGATGCTGCATTAACATAATCTGTAAACATCAAAGCGGCGTTCTCAGTATGTGATTTGTCGCATGCAATTTGTCATGAAACGGGACATGTTCTGATTGTTACGACTCCGACATAACTTGTCGTTTAAGATTAATATCATAACAATTCCGGTGTTCTCACAGTACGATTCAATTGTATGTGACAAGTTGGTGCAACAAACTGCATAATAAGAACGCCCCTTAATGCAAGATGTATTAATGTTACAGTATTGTTTATAATAAACCAGTTAAATTGCATACATACATGCATGTCGTACATATACATATGAGAGTCAAAACACTCGCAAACAATTTAGTACTATATGAAGGCTACGCTCCTATGAAAATGTATCTAAATCACTTTTTATCCTTTTTCACATGAGCCAAATCATACTTCCCACGCACACACTTCAACTTGACTCCTGGCAAATCTTTTACATTGCCACCTCGTACTAACACGATGCTGTGTTCCTGAAGGTTATGACCTTCGCCGGGAATATAGGCTGTCACTTCTTTGCCTGTGCTCAGTCGTACACGCACACACTTCCGATTTGCCGAGTTCGGTTTCTTGGGTTTCTTTATAAGAGTTTTTAGGACGACCCCTCGAAGGGTCGGCCTCCCATCCAGGGGACCGGGCTTCTTTGGTGGATATTTGGGCCGACCTGCTCGATGCATCTGATTCAGTGTGGCCATACCTTGTACAGAACAGCTGTTTGTTGGAAAGAAGTTGCTACATAGTCCTGGAAATAAAAATAAAAAGACTGAAAGAGAAAAGTATGTTTTACCCCAGTAAAGATGCTTAATCAGCAACAAATTTAAGAACAGTAAATGGTTCCTTACGTATGTGTAAGACAAAAACAGGCTTGGTAAATTCAGCTCAATTTGTTTTGTTTAACACCACCACTAGAACATTGATTTATTAATCATTGGCTATTGGATGTCAAACATTTGGTACTTTTTAATGTATAGTCTTAAAAAGGAAACCGGCTACATTTTTCTATTAGTAGCAAAAGATCTTTTATATACCACTGCCTTTAATATACCGGTTGACTCGTCGTGCAATGGCTGGAATGAGAAATAGCCCAATGGGCTCACCAACGGGGATCAATCCTAGACCGACCGCGCACCAGGCGTGCGCTTTACCACTTGGCTATGTACCCCCCCCTGCTTTAAGAGTACACAATCTCTGGACAACAAGGCCTAGTGATATCGATAGCTGACTGCTCACACTCATCGTGTGTACTGCAAGGCAACTGGCCAACAACCATGTGTGCAGATTCTATTTAAGTAGCAACATTGCACTTGTTTCATAGTTTCAACATTAATAAAGCTGTAAATTATTAATCCTAATATATACATTTTATTTCTGTCACCTTCATAGATTTAAAGATACAATTAGGAAAAATATGTGCAATTTTCATTTGCAAAATCTACCTCAAAAATTAAAAAATGTAAAGAGTAGATTATAACACTGATTTTCGCATTTTAAAAATGAAAAAAAACTACTACCTGAAATGGGTTGAACATAACATTAGAAATCCAAATCCCCCCCCCCCCCCCAACAAGCAGCAGATTAGTTCAATATTTTGACACTTTGATGTAAATAGGCATCGCGATAGAGGCCAATACACATAACCTATACACACTATTTGTTAATATAATCAATCCCCCTGGTGGGCCTAACTAACTACCAAATTTCACTTATATGGACCCAAAACATTTCTTACAAAATAACAAAACAGACGGCACAAAAATATTTTTAATACAAAAAACCAACAAAATTTGTGATTGAGGCCAATACACATAACCTATACATATAATATTTTAATACAATCAATCCCCCCAAAGTACCCAACTACCTACCACATTTCAGCAAAATCGGTCCTGAACCATTCTTACAAGATGACACAACAGAGGTGAATTTTTTTTTTTTAATAATAATCTCACCAAAAACAGTAGGTTCCCAGCCTTGGCTTGGGAACCTATTAAACAAACCATAACCAAATTTTAACTGAATCTTAATAAAGTCAAAAACAGCACTAACCTTGCCCTAGGCAAATATTTCACAATATTAAAATAGAAAACAGTAGCACTAAAGGTTACCTGACAAGCGTATTGGAAAGTTTCTAGTAATTTGACTGTACGTCGAACAGCATATAGATCTGAACATTCCTGTTATATGCAGCATCTTTAGTTGTGGAGGAACCTAAAACCATTAAGACATTATCAATTTCTGGAGTCGTCACCTCATCCAAGTCAAGTCAATAAATATTGTGTGCCCAAAATAGATACATACTCAAATTAAGTCTAAACATGCTGACATCAAAACATTTCACCTCAAAACCACTGAAATATTAAGCTTTAATTACATTAAAGCCACTTAAATACATTTCTGACATCTACAAATCTTCAGCAGCTATCAATAACATTACAATACTAAAAATACTGTGTTGTGCTTAGAACAGACAAACAAACGCAAAAAAAAAAAAAAAAAAGTTGTGGCCAAATTAATGAGATCTGAAGCCCAGGGCACTGTATGTGAAAAGTTTTGAAATTATTAATCAAAATCTGAAAGAGTCTGGATAAAGTGGTAGGAGATAAGAGTAGGGCTTTAGACTGTATCAAAGTCAAGGTGATAAACATGCCCAAAATAATGAAACCCAAATTAAGTACAAACATGTGGACTCGGCGTTATTGTAATATTTATTTTTTCGATTTTTGTCTGGACAAAATGTGGGGAGGGAATCTAATGGTAAATAAAGGTAAGAGAATAATTTATCATAGTTGTCAATAGCCAGAGTACTCTGCTGTTCGAGATCTAGATGGACATTTGGACGGTATGATTGCTCTCTGCTGTCAGAGATCACTCTATAGCAAAAACGCGGGATGGCTGACTACCACTAAATACCTTTACTTTAATCATTTTTAAGTTCGCCGATAACAAATATTTTACATAGTAACCACTAATACACACACTACAGGAAGAAACCTGACAGCACCCCTTTCAATAATGTCCCGATTAAATATGTAGGTGCTGATGGGTTTCTTCCTGTAATGTGTATATTAGTGTGATAAGTGAAATATGTTATTGGCGAAATCAAAATTTTATTAATGTAAAGGTTATTGGCGAAATCAAAAATTATTAATGTAAAAGTATTCAGTGTCAAACTTAAGACTTTTAATGTATTACAGCGGGAATTTTTGTCTACTGTGTTAGTCAGCCATTCCACGTTTTCACTATAGAGTGATATCCGACAGCAAGAGTGATCATATCCATATAAAAGTCAGTCTAGCTCTAGAACGGCAGAGTACTCTGGCTAAGTTGTCAACAATGTGGTTCAGACTTTAGGCTACATGTCAAATTTCTGTAAATGCTTCTTAATTTGTTTACATCCTAAAATTTAAGAAGCAAATATTGCTTCCCACTCCACAAAATTCATTTCGAGCCATGGTATCGTTTATGACGTCGACACAGTATACGGCATTGCAAACGCCAAAGAAAAAAGAAACTCTGCCAGTCTCTGTGAGACATGAAATGATCATGATAATCATTGATGATGATATATCTGTATACAAGTTTGTCGACAAATAAGGCCATGAGAATGAAAGTTATAGATTTGTGTCCACCGCCCGCATGCCGTGAAAGGTACTGCTGAAAATTTTCATTATTTACAAAATGTTCATTATTTGCAGAAAAAAGGCACTTAATGATCATCACACAAATTCAAGTTCCAAATCGTCAATATTGGTAATGTCTACAAGGCCCCAGTAGAGCATTGAATCCTCAAGCAGGAAGCAGTATATTCCAAACATTGACGAAAATTGCTGAGCTCTTGATGTGTCGACCTCATTTGGACTTGAATCTACTATGGAAATAATAGATCAATAAAAATAATGAATAATGAAAAAAAGCCTCATGTGTTTTTAAAATTGTTCGGACGCAAATCTATAGCCCGAGTACTCTGACTGTAAGAGAGCTAGACGGACATTTGGACATAAATACACTCTCATTACAGTCAGAGACCAACCTATGTATATTTTTGGCAATTCCTGACAACCAAACGGTAGGCAAAGATTCCCGCTCTAATACCACAACAATCCTATGTTTGACGTCAAATACCTTTACATCGATAATTTTCGAGTTAACTGATACAAAAAAATCCACATATTAATCACTAATACACATAATACAGAAAAAAACCCGACAGCACCCACATTCAGCTACGTTTCGTGACACTCCGTCGCAACAGTTACAAAGCTCGGCGATCTATTTCGAGACTGGGCGATTCCGTCTTGTGCAGCAGTTACAGGGGCTGTCTCATAAGAGGAGGCAGTACGTAGCACATACGTTTGCCGTATCCTGTCGATAACACCCCAAATGTATCCTTCAAATTCAAAATGGAATCAATAATGTGTAATTGTTTTGGTTTAATGACGTAATTAAATCCAAATTCATCCAAAACGGCATTAGCCAACTCTTCCATGTTGTAACGTCGCTTGGTATGAGACGGCCCCTGTAACTGCTGCACAAGGTGGAATCGCCCAGTGGCGATCACGTGATCTACGTCTCGAAATAGATCGCCGAGCTTTGTAATTGTTGCGACGGAGTGTCACGAAGCGTAGCTGAATGTGGGTGCTGTCGGGTTTCTTCTGTAGTATGTGTATTAGTGATTAATATGT
Source organism: Gigantopelta aegis (assembly GCF_016097555.1). Classification (NCBI taxonomy): domain Eukaryota; kingdom Metazoa; phylum Mollusca; class Gastropoda; order Neomphalida; family Peltospiridae; genus Gigantopelta; species Gigantopelta aegis. The sequence continues at coordinate 95,877,554 of NC_054702.1, read as the reverse complement.
GGATTTTTTTGTATCAGTTAACTCGAAAATGATCGATGTAAAGGTATTTGACGTCAAACATAGGATTGTTATGGTATTAGAGCGGGAATCTTTGCCTACCGTTTGGTAGTCAGGAATTGCCAAAAATATACATAGGTTGGTCTCTGACTGTAATGAGAGCGTATTTATGTCCAAATGTCCGTCTAGCTCTCTTACAGTCAGAGTACTCGGGCTAGCAAATCTATAACTTTCATTCTCTTGGCCTAAAGGACACAATCACATTTGATAGATCTATTTTACAAAAGAAAATGTCGATAATATATATATATATATATTAAATAAAGGATAATGGCGAATATTGTTACGACTCAATAAACAATAATAACACCACCTATATGGACTATTACCTATAAATGTCCGATGTAGTTTCTGCAAACACGTTTACATTTTTCTGTAGAGTTCTCTTTCCTGATTAAGGTGTTTTCCGGGGAGCATCCCAGAGCAAAATATTTCTTTCTCTTTCTTTCTTTTTAAAAAATTTAGTATATAAAAAAGGTATCATGTTATTAAAGTCATATATATTAAATACAATAAAACAATTTTAATAATTGAATAATCATTGTTTTCACTTTGGTTGTAATGATTAATTTATTTGGGTAAACTACCAGATCCCATCAATGACGTCATGAATAGGAGATTCCCAAAAGGTGTTTCCTCAATAGGCGACACGTGAAAATTGGAAACATGACAGCAGCAGACACTAAACAGCATGGCAGTGTTAAACTGATGATAATGCAGTTTGCAGCCGGTGGATGTGCAGGTAATTTAGTAAGACCTGTTCTGTTCATATATGTAAATACTTTGCAAGTTGCATATTTTTTGTTTTAAAACGCAGCAAAAAAGCCACACCCCTCAATGGCTTCATGATTCCACCGGGTATCAGGTCGTTTCGCCCTTATTCCCGATCGCCCCGTGTCGTTTCGCCCCCATACCGGGTCGTTTCGCCCTCATGTTTATGTTTGTGAATGATGAATAAATTTGTTTACGTGATTCTAGTTGCAAATCAGATATAGATTATCATTTTGTAACCCTTTATCAACCATAAACACCATTTATATGTATATGTCATTATGTGCAATATTTTAAAGAACCCCTCCCCTCACACCATCCCAGTTCCTACGGGCCTGATATATTTTATATTAATAAGTACAAAGACTAGCCTACACAATGATATTGTCGATAGGACATATTAGTTATAAAGTGCTTTGGGTGTGTGTGTGTGTGTGTGGGGGGGGGGGGGGCGCTTTAAACAGGTTTTAACTAAGAGTTCCCGTTAGAAAATCACATACAGATGTAATCATAGAGCGAGTCTGAAATATTACATTTTGTGTGTTTTTCTTCTAATTAGGTCCATTTGCTTCAGTTTACATTAAAAAGGTCATTAAAAAGATATGTTTAAAAAAAAAATTGTTGTATGCTATATATGGCATTTTTGTTAAAATAATGCCTATTTTGTTATTAAAATGTTTTAAAATAAAGCGTGTTTTGTGGGGGTTTTAAAAAGATTTTGTGAGAATATACTCGTTTTGGGTACAAACTAAGAGTTCCCCTTAGAAAATCACATACAGATGTAATCAATTAGCGAGTTTATTGTTTGTTTATTTAGCAGCTCGGAGAAACTGAGAGTACAAGAGAATCTTGCAGGGTATTACCTGCTTAATTAGCAGTTAAAAGAATCTGAAGGGATATTTACTCCTGTTACAATATAGCCTTGCAGGGGATTGTCTGCTTAATTAGCAGGTCATCCTTAGCATGAGTAGCCTATGTGATTACTTGAATTTGGGCCTCTTTGGGCCTTTTCTTGATCTCGAATAGAATCGGTATTAAACAAATATATCTTTGTAGTATAATGAGTAATTACTGTTAAAACAAGAAACTTATAAATACTATGGATCTTGGGCAAATATATCACTCTGAATTCTTCTGCACTGACTCTCGAGAGATGAAGTTGTGTTTGGAGAACGTGGAGATTACTCTCCCCCCCACCCTAGGGGCTGTGTTGCGATCGCTTGGGCCTTTGTTCAAGTACAGGATCGAACACAACGGCGACTCGGTGACTGTCACGCTCATGTACGGCAGTGACCGGAAGAACCGCGCACCCAGCAGAAGACGGAGGAGGCGACCCAAGACTTCACAGGGGGGACCAAACTTGGCGGCTCAACCGCCAGAGGCGGTCCCACCTGTTCCGAAGAGGAGGACTGGACTTGGAGTGACGCGGGGTGATCCAAACCCGGTGGCTAAACCACCGGGGGCGGTTCAGTCTGCGCAGCACCAAGTAACCAAACTGAAGCACCCGCCAGGAACCATCCAGGGGGGACTAAAGCTGTCAGCTCCACTGACAGTGGCGGTCTCTTCTGTTGAGGAACCGACAACTATGGATACGGGCCACGTGGTCACTCATGACCCACCGGCGAGCCCACCATCACCTCCGGCAGTTGTTGTAGCTGACACCGCGGCAGACCAGCGAGAGTTCAAGAAGAGGAAGATGTCATCGACCACCGTACCGATGTCGTCTGATGATTCCGATTGGATTCTCGTCTGTGACAAACTGCCACACAAGTACACGGGGGCGGTTATCGGTGACTTCACCGATAACAAATACTGTAAGGGACCTTGGGACGACAAGTACTGGCGCCAACTTCCAACCGGACAAGGGAAGTACCAGCTGCAAGGTGCCCTAAACTCCGACAAGCTTTACGTGACAGCCCAGCAGGAAGGACTGTACAGGCAGGGGCTCCTGATGCCAACGATGTCAAATGGGACCATCCACCGCATCTTAAAGATGGTCCTACGAGACATCTACCCAGGAGCCATCGACCGCAACATCAAGGTCTTGACCGAAGAACTCCCCAACTTCAAGCCTGAACAGTCCATCAACTCGCCATGAATCCTGCTGCGCCAACCTTAACTAGGACAGGTAACCTCCTTTTTGGGCTTAGTTGGACTTTAAACACGTTTCGATCAAGCTTCCAAATTCTTATGTTTATTTTTTTATAAATAGTCCAACGCACTTTACTTTGGCGCCCGTTCAATTGCTCAAATCACCTTAAAACCTTTTCGGCCGAGCAATCAAACTTATTTTTGGGTTTAAATTCTTAGTCCGGACATGATGTTAGGTGCAGGTATTCTCCGTAGACTTAGGTTTTTCTAGTTAGACCCGAAGGAATCGAAATTCAGCCAGTCAGAACACGGCCCATTTTCGGTGTCTACTAGTCGGTCCGCGCAGTCGCTGGACACTACTAAATACTTATTCAAAATTCTGCCCACTTCAAACTCATCCCCCCCCCCCCCCCCCTTGTCCTGGACTCAGTCACTGGCAAAGGCCAGAGATTGAGCCCAGGACAGGCGTGCGTGAAACCTTCGTGGTATATATGCACGAAAAAGCTTTAAACAACAACAACTCTGAATTCTGCGAACGACTCTACATGATATGGAAGCTCAATGTGTATCCTGCTCGAGCCTTGTTCAACCAAGACAAGAAGCGATACAATGCGATGCTTGTGACAGGTGGCAACACCGAATATGTGGAACCGGTAAGTAACTTTATGTTGTGTCTATAGTAACTACATATTGAATGTTTAATGTATTAAGATTTTTCCATTACATATGAAGATATATTTAATAATCGAAGTTTTTAGTTTAAAAAATCCATGTCTCCATGCTAGAAAAATTGAATTTCAAGAAAACGACTATATCCATGTGGTTAACTATTTGTTGTAAATTTACTGGCTGCCAAGGATAACTGATAATTTGTTCTTTTTAAAAAGCAATAAAATATGTTTCAATCAACATTTACGTTTTCAATTTTTCTTTTATGTTAGGTAGTTTGTCAGTAACAGAACCGTCTTTAGTTAGAATTTATTTTATTAGGTATCAACAGAAACGTCTACCGGCAATTAGTACAGGGCCTCGTTGAGTTGGATTTCATGTGTCAGGTGTGCACCGCCTCTCCTGTGGCCGAAAGTACTCGGACTTCTTTGAAAGGACGGTCAAACACAGCACAACTGACAGAATTGACAACCTACATGGAGAGGCAGTGGGTGAGGAACACGGTGTTTGATGTGCCATCCTGGTGTGTTTTCAGACACACCATCCGGACAAACAATGATGTAGAAGGTGAATATATTAATAGACATTCAAACGAAAATATTTTTTTTTTTAGTTACATATTATTTATAAAAAATTTTTTTTAATTGTAATGATTTTTTACTTCATTTATTTGTAGGATGGCACAACAGACTGAACAAAAAAGCTGTTCATGCTGGCCTAGGGTTTTATCAACTGGTGATGTTGCTCGTAAAGGAGGCAAGAGTTGTGGAACTGAACGTGAGTGCAGATGACCTGGAGAGAGACAGAAGTAGCCGATTTTCCCGCGTTGAACTGGGACTTCATGAGGCCTGGGAGTAATATATGAATAAAGAAATGTCGATGTCCACATTCCTGAAGAGGTGTGCCGGTCTTTACGGGCCACCAGATAGAGAACAGAACAGAAGAGAAGACAGTGCATAAATATGTGAAGGATTTATTCAGATACATGATGCACTGGATTAAAAAAAGAAAATAAGGTTTCAGTAATACTAGTAACACATTGTGGCGGTGAAACAAATATTTTAATATATAACACAAATGCTTAGGTGACACCAGAAATGTAAAATGTATGTATATATCAAATAAACAGATGTTTTTAATTCTATTATTTAAAATCTTGTTTTTAATGCAACAATACTTTTATATTGTCCTTATTAATTCATTTAAATGTGTGTGTGTGTGAGAGAGAGAGAGAGAGAGAGCGCGAGAGAGCGAGAGGGACAGAGAGACTGAGAGAGAGGTGGGGGGAAGCCGTGCGTGCGCGTAAGAGAGAGAGAGAGAGAGAGAGATACTGTACAAACATTTTTATGAACAGTAAAAAAAAATTAAGAACACATTTGTTTCTTGTTTTATATTTTACACATTATATATATATTTTTTTACTGTTCATAAAAATGTTTGTACAGTATCTCTCTCTCTCTCTCTCTCTCTCTCTCTCTCTCTCTCTCTCTCTCTCTCTCTCTCTCTCTCTCTCTCTCTCTCTCTCTCTCTCTCTCTCTTACGCGCACGCACAGCTTCCCCCCACCTCTCTCTCAGTCTCTCTGTCCCTCTCGCTCTCTCGCGCTCTCTCTCTCTCACACACACACACATTTAAATGAATTAATAAGGTTTGTTATTAAATATTCTACATACCCAGCTGAAGTTCAAAGGCTTCGTCCAGTTTTAGCTGAGAGAAAGTAAACCGCTGATAAGGCATTAATATCCAAAGACAGCAAATTAACTAATATTTGGTAATGAATAAACAGAAGAAAAAACCCCTTTAAAACTATAATAAATAGATCTATTTTGGGGGTGAAACGACTTGGTACGAATGAGATTTAGGGGGAACCAACCTTGGGTGAATAGGACTAAGGGCGAAACAACGCAGGGTTCGAAATGGTTTTAGGGCGAAACGAGCTGGAATCCTGTTCACCCCCTCCCTCGTCCCAACCAGTGCCTCAGAAAGACAACCACTGCAATTGCCCACTGCGTTTGTAATTTGCTACGGCACTTGTTTTGCTGTGGACTATATTCTATTTATTTGCCATGGACATTTTCTTGCAACTGGTATATTAAAGGTGGGGATGCCAGCTGTCCTGTCAATAGGATATAGTTCATCAAGATTAACGTCTTGGTACGCTTGCACTCAACGTTTATCATGATGAACTAAATGGGACAGTTCATATAAAAGACCCCTTGCTGCTAATGAAAAAAATATACTTAATAAGGAGCTGGGCAAAAGAACACTGGCTTCAAGTACACACTTGCAAAGCACCCAGAGGGAGTTGGACAAAAAAAAATACTGACTCCCTCTACCCAGCCCCCAAAACTGCTAAAAAAAATTTCCATGAGTTGCCCTTGCCAACCAGCCATGTCCTTTTAAGGACAACCAGAAAAAAGCGCATGATCACTTTTAAGGGCTGAAAGCCAGGTAAGGCCAAGAGCGACGGCCACCAATAGGCTAGGTTCCAATACAAGCTACTCTTGGCAAACTTAAGTTCAAATTAACGTTTAGCTCCTTTTTAAAAAATACTTTCAATGAACCGTCAAAAATGTGCCAAAATTCCTTCAAGAAATTGCACACTACTTTCCTTTGTAACTTAATCCTACAGGATATTCAAAATTCAATAGTGCTCACCAAAATTTCCCCTGATTCCGATTGGCTGCTGGTGCTCCTTTGCACTTGCCAGCGAGGTTGGTCCCCTCTTCCACCCACCCCAACCCTTTGTCTGTCCTGGACAGACGAGCCAGCCCAGGACAGACATGTGCTGCAACATCTTGTTCTGAATGTGCACCTAAAACCCTATGACATAACAATGAAAATATGTAGCCTGTTTCCCCAGAAAACTATACTGTGTTAACATTATATCAAATGTTTGACATTCATGATCTGCGATAGACAATGATTAATAAATTAATTTGTTCTAGTAGTTTTGTTAAACAAAACAACTTTTAAAATTTTAAAACTTTTACTCGCCCCATCCTCTATGAATTTAATGTTTGCATTTATTTGTTTTCTTTACTAATATGTTAATGTTACTTCTATTCTTTAGGATATAGTTTAAAATGGAATAATATTTTATAGCAATACTATTGTTGAAATATAGACATAATATGATTAAACAAATTGTTTTAATTATAATTTGCTTGTTCAATCAGTTTTCTTTAAAAATGTTCTCCTAACCATTAATATTTATTTGTTCAAAATAATTTGTACAGGATTCGTGGAAGTGTCCATCATGCATCCACTGGACTTGATTAAAACTCGATTCCAGATACAGGGAGGACCCGAAGACCCTCACCGTTATACGTCCATTGTTGACTGTTTTCGCAGGATGTACAAAAGTGAAGGGTATTCATAACACATAATGTTTTGTTCAGTGCTGTTTATGCAAGTATGCCAAACTTTAGGAAGAAATGGCGAATTGTATTTTAATTTGGCGAAATTCATGAAATAATTGATATTTTGTTAGAAAATAAATGGGTTTCTGAATTTTTTAAGTTTGATAGATAATTTGATGAAATAAACTGCTGACCCAGAGTTAGCCCTGCAGGTTATAATAACTATTTAAAATAATTGACCAATTTAATTTTTCAATGTTGCAAAACAATTACTTTTAGTTAGTTACGAGTATTTTATTGACAGAACAATTTCGAATGTTTTATGGGTAATTTGTATAACCAAATTCTTAAATAACATTTTAGTCACGTATAGTGTATTGCTATTAATTTATTTTTAATATTTACAGGCCTTTATCATTCTACAAAGGAATCCTGCCTCCACTGCTAGCTGAAACTCCAAAGAGAGCTGTCAAGTTCTTCACATTCGAAAGATACAAGACATTATTTGCATATGGTGACTACCTTGCACAACCACTGGTAAACCATTTGTTTTATATCAGATCACAGGCCTATCTAACTCTATTATTCATGATCATGTGGGTATATTTGAATTATTGTGCACTGGCATTTGTCGAATATATTTCAATATATTGTTACAGCACCAAGTCCTTTTTTTGTTGTCTTACCCAAAATGTTCAGGCTACATTAACATTGTTAAAGTATAGTTCTTTTTATTTCAAATACTAAATGCTAAATCAACTAAACTTGATAAATAAAACCACAGATATATTCATAGATATATAGAGGTTATTACCAGAGTGATTTTTGGTATTGTCATTATTATGTATTAGGAATACAAATTGTATTATGTGAGCTTCTGGTGAGCATAATACATTATTTTTATTCCTAATATATGATATTGATGATACTGAAGCACACAAGGGTAATAATCTGTTTATCATATAACCTCAAGCTTAATACAACATGTTTTTGTAAACTGTATACGCAACTTTAATTCCAGCCAGCCATTACCTGATATTCAACTGATGTAAGCATATGTGACACAGTGTCTTTTTGAATGGAAATAACGTCAAATTCGAATGACGCCATTTTCGATATCCTTACATAATATCCTTACATAAAAATAAACTAGTGCTTAACATTTTTTGTTTTCTAAATGCTGGACAACGTTCAATGTAAAGTTGCTATTGAAATTACGTCAGTTATGGAATTTCACCCTAGTACGTTTGCTTAAATGTCAATAAACCTAGTGCCATAACCTCAGTTAATTTACATCTATTTTGCAAAGTTATCAAATTCTTAAAGTATGTGATCTGAAAAATATCACATACATGTACTTTGATCGCACTGGAAATGTAAGATATTATATGATAAATACTGTTATCTTTCAGTACTATATCATTAAAGAACTCTGGATGAAAAACCCCAAAATGCAAATGAATCTACTCATGGGAATGGATCTTATGAAAGAAAATGAGTGTGTGTTTAATGACACTTTAGCACATTTAAAACTGAATATTTGCAACTCTTGATCTAGAGTGTGAGAGAGGACACCTATTACATAAGATACTTCTACTGATTAGCATCAAATAGTCATATACACATATCATAGCCTTTGATGTACCCAACCTGTAGTAACTTAATGAATCCACTAAAGGGATCGACCCCATAACTCTTTGCAACTCAGACAAGTGCTCTACCACTAGCTACATCCCACACTGTGATATTTTGAGTTAGCTCCCCTTATTCAACTGAGCTAAATTTCACGTGTGTATGTTAATGCAATCATTCTACTGAATATGAATTTTGTAAGGGTTTTTTTCAGGTTCTTACTGCAGCTGGTTTGTTTGCAGGGATGACAGAAGCTTTAGTCATTAATCCATTTGAAGTGGTAAAAGTCCGACTTCAGGCAGAGCGAAGTGCATTCAAGAAAGTAAGCCAATGATATAGCAACATTCTCAAAATTAACCCTAGGTAAAACAGAACATTTTGAAAATTAAATATATATGTCCCAAGGCTCATGTTTATAAACTATTTAAAGTCTGGATTGAGGCTCAAATTTATGTCTTGATTCTAATGTCACAACAGCACCATTCAGTTTTTATTGGATGACAAAAGGGTAAAAAAGGTATGTATGTTTAACAATACCTCAGCTCATTATACACTATGGCTATTCAGTGCTCAATATATGGTTAATGAATTCAACACTTAGTCTAGATGGTACTGTGGCTGATTTCCGCCAAAACAAATAAATCACTGCTTTTAGTATGGCGTTTTAATGCATAATAGGGCATTATAACGCCGTATTACAGCGTTATAATGCCCTCTTAGGGCATTATAACGCACTAATTACTGCATTATAATGCCCTATTTTACAGCATATTAACGCCATAAATTACGGCATTCATTCGCTATAATGTGGTTAATTTGACCAAACATGATATAACATCTAGTAGTTATATTTCACACCCACCCCCACCCCCCTTTAATAAAACAAATATTTACTGATGTTTTAATGTAGTTTACATGGTTTCCTTTTTTCAAATTTCTATATCTGCCCCTAACAACAATAAAACAAACATTTACTGATGTTTTAATGTAGTTTACATGGTTTCCTTTCTTTTAACATACTACATGCCAGCATTTTAAAGACAATATACGGTGACACATTATTTCAATTAGCGCCTTGAACAGATTTATAGTGATGACTTTTAGTGACCTCAGAATGACCTTCATATTCGTTAGAAAAAATTGCACCATATTTTTTTCTGAATCTCTATTCAATAATGATTATTAATATCATTGGTTCCAAAAATTAACATGAAATTCCCACGGGACCTATTTTAACTACATATGCCCCTACACTATTATAGCGAATTAACGCCGTAAATTATGGCGTTAATATGCCATAAAATAGGGCGTTATAATGCAGTAATAGTGCATTATAACGCTGCAAGAGGGCATTATAACGCTGTAATACGGCGTTGTAATGCCCTATTACGGCATTAAAATGCCGTACTAAAAGTATTTGTTTTGGTAGGAAGGTGTGGGTAAACATAATATAAGATTGCAACTTTTTAGTACGGCGTTATAACGCCATATACAGCATTATAATGCCCTATACAGCGTTATAATGCCTTATTTTACGGCATTACAAAGCCCTAAATTAGAGCGTTGTAATGCCGTAAAATAAAGCGTTATAACGCTGTATAGGGCATTATAATGCTGTGTATGGCGTTATAACGCCGTACTGAAAAGTAGTAAGTTTGTTTGGCGGAAATCAGCCACCATAAGATGGAGAGAGAGAACCTGCTGTCTCCATGTAGGTTTATCCTAATGAATAGCAACAAGAGGTTTTATAATGCTGTTCTCATGGACAGGACAGCATATTACAGGTCAGGTCAGGTCATAAGGCTTTACGTGCACATTCAGAGCAAGCTGTTGTAGCACACGCCTGTCCTGGGCACAAAAGCCAGCTTTGGCCAGCTCCTCCATCCAGGATATATTACAGCTTTAAAAACCCCATTTATATACATGTAGCACAGGGTGGGACAGGGATAATGCATAGGTTAAATCTTATTGGTTTATACACATATGAAGACAACTGATGTAACGGCCAATGTAAAGCACACACAGTCTACCTTTAGTCTCTGTGTACTGCATTACCAATTACTTAGGTAAAGTGGCAGCTGAAGTGGCTTACCTTGGCTGTTCTAGCAGTTTAGCTTCACCTCTGTATTAGAAATGAGATTTGATTGTAATTTGTTAAGAAACGTTTTTATTTACATAAATATTAATAGTAAAAGATGTTGGTTGAGTTGGTTTGGGTTAAGAATCAATAATATGTTTTAATGTAAGTTTTAACATTATTCATCTGTTCCTTTTTGACACAAACAACCTATAAAATAGAATGAATGAATGAATGTTTAACGACACCCCAGCACGAACCTATAAAATAGAGCGACAGCTATAGTTTGTGGCTGTGTCAATAATGTTTTTTCCATTGTACTGTAATAACCAAAATTTAATACCATTTTTTGGGCAGGACGTAGCCCAATGGTAAAACACTCGATTGATGCACAGTAATTTTTGGGATCGATCCCCGCTGGTGGGCCCATTGGGCTATTTCTCGTTTCAGCCAGTGCACCACAACTGTTATATCAAAGGCCATGTCAAGTGCTATCCTGTGTGTGGAATGATGCATATGAAAGATCCCTTGTTACTGATGAAAAAAATGTAGTAGGTTTCCTCTATAAGACTATATTTATCACATTTTCACTTCTGTATTATTTCATACAAAGCTAAAAAAAACAAAAAACTAATTTTTGTGACAAGCTAATTATTGGAATATTGTATATTTACAGCAACCAAGTACATTTCATTTAGCCAGAGAAATTGTTGCTAAAGATGGATTTGGTCTGAAGGGTCTCAACAAAGGGTTAACCTCTACACTGGGGAGGCATGGTGTGTTTAACATGGTGTACTTCAGCTTCTACCACAACATAAAGGCAATAGTGCCGGAAGTAAAGGTATGTTGTCTAATTACATTTATTTGTAGTTATTGGGATATTATGTAGATCTGACAAAATGTTGAAAATTTGCAAATTATCAGCAGAGGCCAGTTGTTCATTTTCCAGCTGAACCAGTGGTTAATAAAATGGATGTTCAGGTGTTGTCTATCATATGTTTGTCATATGAGTGAATGTGCGTTGAGCTGTGGTTAGGTGCCTCCCTACAAGTAGTTTGGCCCAGCTCATCCGTCTTCAACAGTGATTCATATTAGTTTACTTTAGCCTCTATCTTTCCACCAATCCAGCTTTCTGGGTCTCAAGCTACCTCACCACACCAAGGAATGGACCATGATATAGAGAGTAGGAATGAGTATTATGAGGATTTTTGTATCGCAACATATCCAGTATGAGTTTGATGTTTCATAATCATATATTAGTTACAGCAGTGTCGACTGATTCTGAAGAAGGCTTGTAACAAAATAAAGAAAATTCATGATTCAACTTCAGTTGACTAAAGCTTATTTGTCCCCTGCAGGTCCAACAAGAGCGGATTATAGGTTTCATGTCTGTTTGTCTGTTCATCCATCCATTCACAGTGATTTACACTGTTTGACAGAGTTATGGCCTTGAACTTAGGAGATACTAAATCTGTTTTCTGCACATTTTTGAAAATTTGTTGGGGCTGACAAGTGACATGTATTGCTTTAGTAGTACTCCCAGAATGCTTGTTTAATAATGTCAGGCATTTCCTTTTACACATTAATTTTATGAAGAAAACAAATAGAATCAAAGATATCAGGGTTTCTGAATGACAATTAATTAATAGAAATTTTAAAAACATAATATCAAATCTGAACAAACAATAATTGAATTAATTAGTTGTAATAGATCTAGAGAAATATTAGGTAATCGCATGTAGTCAGTTCAAACTGTATTTTGTACTATGCCATAATACTTTAAAAAACAAACATTATACTGAAACTTTATTGGCTTAACCATGCCTTGAATATCTGGACCCTAATAATAAAATATAAAACACAGTTTCTTTCCATTAAAATACGTCTTTATCAGGATATGTGTACTCAGTTATTGTCTATTATTAGCAAGTGACTTGTGTCCAGAACAAAATGTGTGTATCAGACTTTAATAGCTTGGCTTACATAAACAGTTTTAACTAAATGTTAACTCTTGCTTTTGAGTTTTATACAGTGATGCCAGAGTTATTTCCCTTTTACCAGATATTTATATATTTGCATTGGTGCGCTTTTGATTCTCCCATATAGCCAGCTTAAACGCTACTCTGGTAGAGAGGATGACAATAAGGTTTAATTATATTCAACAAAATACATGGGATATTCATTATTGTTTTAGTCATAGCAAGTGGAAGATGGTCCATTAGATAAGGTGGTACATCCGTGTTAATAAAGCAGTTTCTTCTGTTCCATATTTTTATGACCGTCATATCAGTAATCCGGATGCAGCAATGAATTTGCCATCTTCTAGGGTTGTCAGACAGGTTTCCTGAACTTCCTGTTGTTGTGATGTGTGTATGTGCAGGGTTTTATCAGCTATGTTTCTAGACTGATAATTGGCACCATACCCCACCATTCCACAAAGGCTATGGCATATTTTATTCCTAATTATGGAGAAAAAATTTCCCAATCTGAATGTAAATAATTCCCATTTTGTATAATCATATAAAGATATATTTTGAAAACAATACGTAGCATTTGACAAACACCCCTTTCCTCCCCTATAATGTTTCATAATGCAAAATATTTGAATAAATTAAGTTGAATAAATACAAGTGCATCTTACTGTTTTAAATTCTAACTTAGCTAAATGAGATATTTTTTAAATGAAACCAAATATTCCCAATGTTTTGTAAAATGACACTAGAATTCCCAAAATCAGAAGTCATGGGTGTCCAGTCAATTTTTTTTTTTTTTTTAACCCTGGTGTTTTTAATCCATGTTTTTTGTCAAATGACTTCTAGGTGCAGACTGAATTTCAATTTCACAAAACGTATGTACATGTCTGCGACTAGCTGTTATACTGTGCATACATTTACAAGTGTTTGTCATCTATTTCATGAAGAAAATTACATCATTACGGAAAATGGAGCATTTTAAAGACAAAAGAAAATGAAATATGTGTATTTCTAACTATATTTGTTGTACTATAATAGTAATAAGAATTGTGGTTTGGTCGTAGATTTACGTTTAAGTGTAAAACTAGGCTTACAATGTGTTGTGAAATTGGGCCCTGCACTTCATTAAAACTTGTTCATTTTATTTGTTTTGAGTGTTTGACAGTACACAGTCTACCAGTTAAAGTGCTTATATTTTTGTAGTGGAAAGGTGCTGAATTTACTGTGTTTTTAAGTATTATACTTATTTTTATGCAAATATACAATTAAGGTTCAAACATGCTGTCCTGGACACATATCTCAGCTATCTGGGCTGTCTATCTAAGACAGTGAGTTAGTCACATTATAACAAATGGAAATGTTATTATACTGTAATCTCTCTCACTGCAGTGTAATAAATATATATTTCATAGTGTTTCCCTAGCTTTTTTCAGCATGATGCGACACCATGCTTCAATAGTCTAGCAACATCTTGCCTTAAACAGCACCATGCTACCATGAGATTAAACAAGCCTTTCTCAATGATTAATTCTAAAATTGTCTCAATGATTAATTCTAAAATTGTCTTTATAATACACTCAGAATATGTATTATTAATTAATAAAATATCCCTGGTATATACTTTTATCATTCATTTATTTTTAAAAAGCACATTAATTACATTTATTTTAATTTCAATAATTTTTTTGTCTTTAATGAAACAAAGCAGTGCCCTAAAAATGTTGAAAATGTCCCACAAATATTTAGTCTACTATGCCTTGTCAAATTTGTAGAGAAAGCACTGTTTTATGTATCACTATATTATTCAGGATCCCAGATATGACCTTCCAAGAAGGTTTGTCATTGGTCTTGGAGCTGGTGTTTTAGCTTCTTGTATCAACATTCCTTGGGATGTAGCTAAGAGTAGGATCCAGGGACCACAGCCAGTGCCTGGCCAGATCAAATACAGAACCTGTTTCCAGACCATGAAGCTTGTCTACAGAGAGGAAGGGTGAGTCTCTAAGACTATGTCAGAATTACCAGATGTTTGACATTCAGTAACCCACAATTATTAAATCAATGTGCTCTGATGGTGTAGTTAAACAAAGCCAACTTTAACTGTTGTATTTATTTGTTGCTACTAGTCTGAGGTCTTCACAATTTAATATGTATGTACACCAGGCTGGTTATTAAAACACATATCTATAAAATGCATTTGAAATACATTCTGCCTACAATTTTTCATAACTATTATTTTGATTGGTTTTTAGAATGGACATTGTAAGTAAGTTCCAAATAAAACTCATGATACATGCATTGTACTCACAACTGCTTGTATATTAAACTAACAAATGAAAAGATGTATATGAAAAAGATTGGAATAAGTTACGGTAAATTGTGAATAGAACAGATCAAAGATGTGTTTCATTAGCTTTCGTCTTTCATAATTGTGTTATGTTTTTGTACAGGTATTTTGCGTTATACAAAGGATTGCTGCCTAAAGTTCTCAGACTTGTTTTATGTTTTTGTACAGGTATTTTGCGTTATACAAAGGATTGCTGCCTAAAGTTCTCAGACTTGTTTTATGTTTTTGTACAGGTATTTTGCGTTATACAAAGGATTGCTGCCTAAAGTTCTCAGACTTGTTTTATGTTTTTGTACAGGTATTTTGCGTTATACAAAGGATTGCTGCCTAAAGTTCTCAGACTTGTGTTATGTTTTTGTACAGGTATTTTGCGTTATACAAAGGATTGCTGCCTAAAGTTCTCAGACTTGGTCCAGGTATTAAAATAATATTTTTCTTCCATTATTTTTATTCTTCTACAGGTTTGTTTATCTTTTTGAAAATAAAACAGTTATTAACAATTTAGAGTACGGTACACATTTCTTTTCAACAATATATTTAAAGTAATTCTAACTTATTTTCTGTAAAGAATAGAAGATAATTCAGTGTGAAAATACATTCCCAGTACATTTTGTAGATTGTAATATTTTTTGACATGCATGTAAATACTGTTAAAATGTGGTTAAATCTGTGGGATGTTATTATGCTGTTTAAACATAGCTGATATCATTTGTTACAGGTGGTGCGATAATGCTGTTAGTCTATGAGATGGCCTTTGATTGGATGAAGATGAATTTATAAAGCACGACTTGTATCATTTCGGTTGATTTTGGTGTATATTATTTCGTATACTTTGGAAATGTCTGGGCTCTGTGCGCATGTTTCCCTTTTCACTAGAGATTCGCGGTATAACCAGTATACTGGCATCCCGCAATATAAATTTTGAACAATAATTATCATGATATTGCAGTCATATATTTTGTACGTGTTTTAGTGCACACATATTATATATTCAAACAGAAGTTACCAGTTTAAGAAGAGAAACAATATCTTTCCATGTTCGGAACAAATCTCGATTGACTGGTGTATAATTTTATTGAGTTGTACAAAATGTACATGAAATTTAAGCACTTTATAAATAACCAATTGAGAAATGGTCTTTGCAATTCAGGTTCCTCTATTGCAATACAGTTTATTAAGTTATACAAAATATACATGAAATTAGAGCACTTTATAAATTTTAACAATTGAAAAATGGCTTTGCAATTCAGGTTCCTGTAAATTTTATTTTATTTCTGTTTTATGCCCTATTATGGCAGCTAGTTCCTTTTTTAAATAATGGAATGGATTGTTTAACATGCACATTCAGAGCAGGCTGTTGTAGCGTATGCCTGTCCTGGGCACAGGTGCCGGCCTCGGCTGGCTCATCCGTCCAGGACAGGAAAGGTGTGGGGTGGGTAGGAGGGGGGACCGCCTGCACTGGCATGTGCAAGGGATCACCAGCAGTCTGACTGTAGCCAGTAACAGGTTGAGGGTGTTTTAAATAATGATTTTAGCCCTCTTTTTATAATTAATGTTTTCTTTATAGACCACTAACTTTTAAAAAATATTTGTTATCAAGGTTGCATTTTAAACACTGGCATAGGAAGTGGGGGTGAAAAGAGGGGCATGTACCCCCCACGCAGCAGCAGCGATGGTTTTTATATATTTATACATGTATTTATATATGTGTGTGCCCCCCACTTATTGGCACCTTCGTACACCTGTGTTAACATGGCATGTTTCATTATAGATTTGATCTCAAGGGATGTGCCTTTGTGAAAATCAAAGTAAACTTTCAAATATTTTACTAAATTTTAAATATGTGTCATTAAGCATGCATTTTAGATAATTGTGTGCATTTTTACAATGTCTACATTGCATGTTTTATTATAGATTTAATCTCAGAGGCCTTTGTGCGAATCAAAGTAGACTTTCGAATATTTTACCAAATGAGAGTTTTGAAAAAGTTGAGATGTTAATAGTTTTATGTCTAACGATAAACCAGCCGTAAAGATATATTTGCTGTAACTAGACTAGCTGATGATTCCCCACAATCCCAGGACTAATGTGTGAGACAGAGACCGCTCACTAGAGTTTGTATTAAGTGGGAGAATTGGTGCACAGTGTTTATACATTTTCTAGCTTTTTGTAAACAGAAAATGGCTTGGCAGTGTTAAGCAAAGTAACATTATATATATTTAAAGGATATTTTGCAAGATAAATATGTATCTTGAGTTTATTTTGTCTGGAGCAACAATATACATACCACTATGTGAAGTTGTATTTAGTTCAAAATAACAGTTAATCTGAAGTTATTTTAGTTCAAAATAACAGTTAATCTGAAGTTATTTTAGTTCAAAATAACAGTTAATCTGAAGTTATTTTAGTTCAAAATAACAGTTAATCTGAAGTTATTTTAGTTCAAAATAACAGTGTATCTGAAGTTATTTTCGTTCAAAATAACAGTGTATCTGAAGTTATTTTAGTTCAAAATAACAGTGTATCTGGAGTTATTTGTACATTTAGTTCTGAATCACAGCCTATTATGAAGTTATTTGTAGTGCTAAATAATGTGTATCCAGAGTTATTTGTAGTGCAAAATTAGTGTATATGGAGTTATTTGTAGTTGAGAATAAAAAAGTATCTGGAGTTATTTCTATTGCATAATAATATCTTGATTTATTTGTAATCAAAATAAAAGTATCATGAATTATTTCTGTTGCAAAAAAAAAAAGTGTATCTAAAGTTATTTGTAGTCAGAATAAAAGTGAATGCAGAGTTGTTTGTATTGCATAATAAAAGAGTATCTTGAGTTTTTTGTAATAAAAATAAAAGTATCTTGTGTTATTTCCATTGCAAAATAAAAGTGTATCTAGAGCTAGTTGTAGTCAAAATGTATGTAGACTTATTTGTAGTGCAAAATAAAAGTGTATCTGAAGTTATTTGTAGTACAATCCTACTCGTTGAGCTCATTGGGCTAATTCTCGCTCCAGCCAGTGCACCACGACTGGTATATCAAAGGCCATGGTATGTGTTATCTTGTCTGTGGGATTGTGATATAAAAGATTTGTTGCTGCTAATCAAAAAGAGTAGCCCATGAAGTGGCGACAGCAGGTTTTCTCTCTCAATATCTGTGTGGTCCTTAACCATATGTCTGACGTCATATAACCGTAAAATAAAACTGTATCTGTTATTTGTATTGCATAATAAGAGTTATTTTTAGGCAAATAAAAGTGTATCTAAGTTATTTGAAGTACAGAGTAAAAGTGATTTGGGAGTTATTTGTAATGCAAAATAAAAGTGTATCTCACAATATATGTACAGTCGAACCTGTCTATGGCGGTCACTCGTAGGACATGACAAAAGTGGCCGCCACAGATAGGTGGCCGCCGTATGCAGGTCATATATAAGTCCGAATATTTTAAAACAATTACACGTATGTTGCAATAGAACTATTAAGGAGGCATATACATGTGCAAAAACGTAATTAAAAACAAGACAAAAAATTATCATCAATCTGAGCTCTACCCACCCCGAAATGTTCAGCAATTTTTCTAGCACTCAATTTGTCTTTCTCTGATTTTTTAATGACCTCTACTCTCTGTTCCAAAGTTAACACGATCGGCTTACTGGGTTTAGGTGGCATTTTGAAAATAAATATCAGAAATGAACTGCAGCAGTATTTAATTCCTTCTAGAGTTGACACGTTTAACTCCAGTTGTTTTAGGCTAGATACCCTCTTATCAACTGCGTTTAATGACCACCGCCGATGACTAGTACATCGCACCGTTAATCCAGATTAAAAACACTTGTTAATTAACAAACACAGCTAAGCGACCGACGACCTTTAATGGACCGCTGTTTATCAAGCCAACATTTCTTTATAACTTGCACTAAAAAACAATTGTGGCCACGATAGCAGGTTCATTTTCTCTTTTTTATGACAAAAGTGTGGCCGCTGGCCGCGTTGAGCAGGTGGTTGCCATATAGAGGTAAAATATATAGTAAAATTCATTGGGGGGACCTCAGGGTAGCCGCCATGGACAGGTGGCCGCGAAGGCAGGTTTGACTGTACTTGTATTGTGCCCATCATCATTTTTAATGAAGTTACAAAGTGACTAGTGAATATTATGCATATTGATCATATACTATTCTCTTTATGCAGGCAACGATACTGTATTTAAAACTACAGAGTACAACTAATATTTGCTTTCTATATATAGATTGTTTAAAATGGTTTAAAACTATTTTTGTTACATTTGTTATATGATGAAGAATACCTTTATGTTTGAAAATATATATATGATTTACTCAATAGTTTAATATTATGTACATGTGTAGTTTCAAATGAATGTTAGAATACAAATTTGAAATGTTTAGATTGATTAATTTTATTGACAGGAAATTGAAAGGACTGTCATTATACAATGTTTCTGACTAATAGATTATTTTGAATGATGAAAATAACATATTAAGTATTTATTTCCAGAGGGTTGAATGTAGCCCAGTGGTAAAGCACTTGTTTGATGTGTGGTCAGTCTGCGATTGATCTCTGTTGGTGGGACCATTGGGCTATTTCTTGTTCCAGCCAGTGCACCACGACTGGTATATCAAAGGCTGTGGTATGTACTATCTTGTCTGTGTGATAGTTCATATAAAGGATCCCTTGAAAAAATGTAGCAGGTTTTCTTTCTAAGACTTAATGTTGAAATTAAAAACACTAACATTGGGGTTTCAGGTGGGGTCAGGATATTCATATTTACAAAATAGACTTAACTGCAACATTTGACCCTTTTTTCACTAGCCTTTGGGCATGGTAATAGTAGTCATTTACTAGCCCAACATTGAATATCACTAGCCATGGGAGTGGGGCTACCATAATATTGAAGCCCTTCAAAAGTACTTGGAGATAAAATCAAGTTAGGGCTAATGCAAACATTAGTTTGTACAAAAATCTTGTATATGCAGTATATAATTATATATGGTGGTATGACAAAATCCATCAGATTTTGTACAGCATATATTACAGACACTGATATTCTAAACAAGAACATATATTTAATATGTAATTTTAGTCGTTGGTCATAAACATTTTACAATAGCAGTAAATGTAGAATCTAATCTCTTTAATACATTTTACATATATTCCTGATCCTACAGCAATTCGATGAAGAATCTGTATTTTACTGAATATATTTAATGAGTTTGTATAAATCTTTAAAGAGAATATCCCGAGTTTGCTACCATTGTAATGGAAACATCTTATAAAAGCCATGGTCTGTATTGTTCTGTCTTTGGGTAAATGCATATAAAAGACTAATGCCGCTATTATAAAGCAGAAACGTCCAGGGCCCCGTTCCACAAAGCGATCTCAGCACTAAGATCATCGTAAGTTCATAACTACCGTACACATTTAAGGTGATCTTAGTGCTACGATTGCTTTGTGGAACGCGGCCCTGGTATTTAATAAGTGGAATAAGTACAGACTTACCTTGTACATGAATAGGGCCAGTCACTTTGAGTAATATGTACATGGTTGAGATTATCATAAACTATAGTTCACGATTTGTATCATATTTCTTAGCCACATGTGATTATATTTGTTTTAGTCCATTATTATTATCTAATGGGTAAATAGTATTTTGCATGTTAGGCCTTTTTTATTACTTGATGAAATTGATTTTTCTTTCTCTAAAACCTTGGTAGTTGGGGTGGCGGTTTGAATAGTCATTTAATGTTGAGTTTTGTTGGTGGGAGGATTGTGTGTTTTTATGCTTTCGAATTTATGTTTGGAAAGAGAGAAGAAAGAAAAATTATCCATTGTTTTATATATAGATTTTTGCTCCACATAGGCTTTTATTAATTGGTTATACAGTGTGGATGAAAAACCTTCAGTTATATGATTGTTACGGTTGGCAGGTTCATAAACCAAGTCATAAAAAAGGCCTCATATATGTTGAGTATTACATTTTTGATCAAATAACATGTATGTTATTACTTTTATTTATCTATCTTTTTACACCTAACCCGGTGTACAGATCATAAAAACTATCATTCTCTACATTATATGGGCCGAATTTACAAAGCCTGTTTATGTCTTTCACACGTGCAACTACATTCATTTACAATGCTGCTTAAACACCTGCATTTAAGAAAAACAGGCTTCATAAATTCGACCCCGATATCTTTATCTATATCTCTGTGTGTGTGTGTGTGTGTATTTGTGTATGTGTATGTATATGTGTGTGTGTATTTGTGTGTGTGTATGTGGCTGTGTGTGTGTGTGTGTGTGTTTGCGTGTGGCTGTGTGTGTGTGTGGCTGTGTGTGTTTGTGTGTGGCTGTGTGTGTATGTGTATTTGTGTATGTGTGTGTGTATGTATTTGTTTGTGCGTACGTGTGCGTGCGTGTGTGTGTATGTGCGTGTGTATGTGCGTGTATCATACATCGTATTTGTGTAAATATTGTTAGTGAGACTTCACTGCATTTTCTACATTCCAAAACAATGTTTTTCTAAATACTTTTTTTTCTGATAAAATTGTGTGATGAATTTAGATAAATTTGGTAATGTTTATTTTGAACATCAAGGAAACAGTTAACTGAAAATTAGCTAACGTTACCTAAAACAATTTAGGAGAGACCATATGGCTCTTATTTGAAGGAATTAGAGCAAAAAGGACGTGGCAACTTTTGGAGTGTTTCAAAGATATTAATACTAGTATTCGGTCTGAAAATGCTATTCGAATAATTTGATGGAAAGGACGAGCGAATATTTGAATACTAATTAAACAAACTAATGTTTTTTTGTTTCTTTTTTAAAAATAAGATTGAATAGTTTACTGAACTTTTAATAAACCCCAAATTTTCCAAAAAGCAAGTTACGACAGAAAACAAATGAAAATCGTAATCTAGTAGTGGCTGGTAGCCAACCAAACAATGTGTTTGACTTCCTATCTAGTCTTACTGAATTATCAATATCAAATTGTGAAAAACACTAAAACAGAATGACCGAAATCAAATATGTGGCGAGAACTCACATAGGAAGCTATCAGATCGGTTCACATGTTGTGTTGTTTGTTTAGTTTTTTTCGTGTTTGTTTGTTTTTTTGCGGAGAAATGCAGCATTCTTACAGTGCCCCGCTTTAAACGATTTCGAGACACACTTTGACTGAACGGATTCGGGTGGATTTATTTAACAACATTCAGACACATTACAATATTTAACAAGAGGACATTAACATACATGATAAAAACACGCATCAACATACAATATCTAGAGTTAACAATGAGCATCGGGTACGTAATCAAAATAGGTAAAATGTGCAAAGAAGAAACATCAGTTCACAAATTCACACGACTGGATTTTAAAAAATAAATACAGCTAGGTTTTTCAATAATGGCGCAGTACACAAAGTCAGCATACTTTTAATTTAAAAACGCTAGGATTAGTTCTATAATATTTATATATATATATTTTTCTAAAGTTTTCAATATTTTGATTTTTACAATTGACTAAATAATGGTATTCATCTCCAGTGCCAATAGTACGCAGTTTACATAGTCTTTTTTTTAGTTCAGAAATGTTAAACCATCTGCCTGTCACAATTTAGTTGTCCACTATCTATTTTGATACGATAATCAAGTCAAATACGTTTCGATATAAAATTTCGTTTTGAATAATGTATACAATTAATCCGTAGAAGAGAAACCACTGTTGTATTAACGGATCGTAGAGTTTTTGTTTTAATTTTTGTTTATATGATTTTTACATCGACATATGGATTATATGATGTAGATGAACCCTATTCCCGTGCCCTCGAAAATACTTTTCATGAATTGCAGTCACCCACACTACTAACGTACCATTATGAAACTCCAGACATTTTTTATATTCCCGACTGAAAGCAGCATGCAGGACTGATCTTACAATTCAACGAAACCGCATGTCATGTCATGTCATAGGGTTTTACGTGCACATTCAGAACAAGCTGTTGTAGCGCACGCCTGTCGTGGGCCACAAGAGCCGGACTTGGCCGGCTCCTCCGTCCATGACAGGAAAGGTGGGGGGAGGGGAGAGGAGGGACCGCCTGCACTGGCAGGTGCAAGGGAGCACCAGCAGCCCGATCAAATCGGTAGCAGGCGGGTGGGGGTGGTGGTGGTGCTATGGAATTTGAATGGAGCAGTTAAATGCCAAAGAGAAAAGGGTGCGCAATTTTGATCGAGGGAATTTGGCGCAATTTTGAAAGGTAAATGGCCGAGCTAATATAGTTTTTTGATATTAGTGAATCGAGAGTAGCTCGTTGAAACCGCATGATAATAACGCATTATTTATATCATTTAGAATCATTTCCGTCCCGCCCCCCCCCCCCCCCCCCCACCCCCACGACCTATACAAGTAAGATATTCGAATACTTGAAAATACGGTGTACTATTCGAATAATATTTCAAATAGCAAATTAGCGAGCAAATATTCGGATCGAACACTAATATATACTTAGCCAATATAACAGGAAATGTTCAATCGTTTCAATAATTCTAGAACAGGGTTTGTCATCAAGTTTCACTGGACACATTATTATCGAAATACAGTTTTAAACGGTTATAGAAAAAGGCTAAAATCAAATGGTATCCTAATAGTTCGGGCACTTCTTGAGTTTATTTTTATATATAGTTTTTAGTATATAATCCTATGTTTTAACAAATTGCGATTTCTATCATTATCATAGTATTTTGTTTGTTCGTGTATTAATGCACCACAATACGTGGCATAACTCTTTTATACTGTTCATGCATTTATGAATAAACTGAGTTGATTTGAGGTGGGAAGGGAGGGCTCAATAATGTGGGTATTTCTAGTTTGCAAGGTAGGGATGGCGCATAACACATAGGTTGAAATCCATTTGTTTCCTCAGGCACCAATATGTGTATTATATCTAATGAAAATCACTATGACATACTGCCACCGACAGTTTGACCAAAAATTAAACTGTGTGCTGATTGACCTCATGCATGGACTTTTTGTTTTTTAGAGTAATACATGTAATAGGCACCCTACGTTATTCCTGTGATTCTTATTAACTTGTTTTAGTGCACTGTGTTTAAATAAAATGTGCATTTATAGTATAGCATCAATTTATGTTTTACTTTTAATTCAAAATCTGAGTTTGGTAACTGTATTTCTTACATTTGTTAGTTCTGTACTTGTAATACTGTATTTAATTAAATTTAGTAGTTCATATATAATTTTTATATGTTTCGTTTAACCTGGTTAATATATAACTTGTTCCATCATATTTCATTATGGCAGTATTTTATGTTATTTTTAAATAAAAATTATTTTTAAGATTATAGAATACCTGTGATGTTAAAAATGTTTAACTATGCAAAAGAGAACAACGCAAATAAACAGATCATTACATAATCGTTTGTTGTGAAGATGATTTGAACAGGTGTGAAAGATGGTGCTAGAAAGCTGACAGACATCTAGGGCCTTCAGTTTTGTGGTTTTATATGAAATATATTTGCACTCGTATACTAGTACATGTATATATTCAGTACATTCAGGTACAGTATATAGTTTACATCCCCGTACCTAGTTAAGGAGTGGGGCTAGGGCAGTTTCAAGTCGAGTAAAGTAAGATTAAATGTCCGTTTTAGTTAAAAGTGCTCTTTCTGTGTACCTGGAGAAGAGAGCAGGTGCGGATTCGTGTGTGTGTGTGTGTGTGTGTGTGTGTGTGTGTGTGTGTGTGTGTGTGTGTGTGTCATATGGGTCCCGTAACCCCTCCTTTAGAGAAAGTTATAGATCACATGCCTGCTGTGACTCCTAAATATTTTTCACTGATTTTGCATTGTAGCAACATAATAATGATTAAATATTGTATTAAAACAAATGCTGTACACTATTAAAGCTCCACAAATTGGGCAAACGCCTAAATTAGGAATCCCCTTAAAATTATGCTAAATCTACTCTCTCTTTTTTTTGGTATATTTTATAGCAAAGCATAGACTCTCGCCGATGTAGAAAAAAAGCTTAGTCTATTCTAAATGGATAAAAAGACAAAAATAGGCTATAAACCCCAATATTGCAGCTTTTAAAAGATACATTCACTTTAATAGAGCTGCATAATGACTTCTTCTTTTTTTTCTTGTGAAATGTAACGAGTTTACCTTAAATTAAATACCTCTATCCCACCTAAAAATAAAAATATGTCCCAATAATTTTATTTACTACTATTTTTAATTTTTATTTTATTAAAACATCCAACAAGGATGGCCGATATGTTGAGATGTGACGTTTGAATTTGACAAAGAACTGGCTGTTATTTTAGTGCACGAATATTTTATGTTCTTGAATAAAAAAAATTGCACCATCAATCCTGCCGGTGACGGATAATGCATTATTACTGTACATAGTTCTGCGCTACTTTTATTCCCTGTCAGGCCCGGTTCCAGTGAGAGGGTGCTGGAGGTGCGCATTCCAATAGTATTTCGACATTTTCCGTCAAGTTACGAAAATGGCCGAAGTCGTTACCGCAATAACGTCAACATTCCTTTGACGTGACGTCAACAATGCGATGACATTTTAATATGCCTATTGATGTTAAAGCGATATTACGCACATTCGTCTGAATATAATTTAACTTCAGAAATGTGCCTAAAGATCGCTGTTTGACATTTATAATCATATTTATTTTAAATGTGTATAAATTATATAAAAATAACTGTTAATACTACCTAAAATTGACATCTAAATACTGTGCTGGTCAATTCCAATATTCCCTGCAAATGTGGAGTGGATATATCAATAGCCTTGAGGTAAGTGATTGTAACGTTTGTTTCTTTAATTTTAATTTTTGATATATATATATATTTTATTTTATCATGATCGATGAAGTAGGAGGTGGTGTGCGTATTCCGAGTACTCTGCCATTCAAGAGCTAGACCGACATTTGAAAGTTTTGATCGCTATCTCAGCCAGAGAAACGGAATTGCTGTCTATCTATAACAATAATCCTATTTTTGACGCTAAATACCATTACATTGATAATTTTCGAGTTCGCCGACGGATTTCTTCATGTAGTGTGTGTATTAGTGATATATGAAAATTAATATTTTTTATCGGCGAACTCGAAAATGATCAATGTAAAGGTATTTATTGCATTTCATTTCAACTTATTTTCGTGCTTATATCCAATTAAGGTTCAAGCACGCTCTCCTGGGCATACACCTCAGCTATCTGTCCAGGACAGGGGTTAGTTGTTAGTTGGTTATTGGTTAGTGAGAAAGCAGATGGTGTAGTGGCCTTACACCTACCCATTGAACCTATAAGAACTCGCACTGGGTTGGAGCCGGTACCGGGCTGCGAACCCTGCACCTACCAGCCTATAGTCCGATGCGCCACTGAGGCCGGTAAAGGTATTTGGCGTCAAACATAGGAGTATTATTGTATTAACTAGAGCGATAATCTTTGCCGTATGGTAGGCAGCAATTCCGTGTTTTCACTACAGAGTTATCTCTGTCTGAGATAGCGATCATAACCATCCAAATGTCTGTCTTGCTCTCGATCTCTGACTAGCGAAGTCATTATTTTATATTGTGCGGGGTAGGTGGGGGAGTAGAAACCCACACTGTCATTGAGTCGTGTTATGGGGCGACGGGTATGTATAAAAGATGATGTGGTGGGAAAAGGTGGTGATCGGCGGGCATTGCCCCATCCACCATCACCCGGCTACGCCAATACATATTGATAAAGAATACAAAAATTGTCCGCTAGGTTAAATTAGTTCAGTTCAGTTAAGTAATAATGTAGATGATCACAACAGTCATAATACTACAAAGGCCAATTAAAAAAAGGTTTGTTTCCTGCTACATGCCCCCCCCCCCAAAAAAAAAAAAACCCACAACAAAAAACAACAACAACAAACCCCCCAAAAAACAACAAAACAAAAACAACAACAACAACAACAACAAAAAAAACCCCATAAAACAACAAAAAACACCCCAAAACAAAAAACACCCCAAAACAACCCAATTAGGAAAAGTTAAAAGAAAAAACTTTTTATTTTAAAAATTCTTTTCCCTCCATTTTCAAGCTAATACGATATTTGCTGAATAATATTCCAGATTATTATTTTAAAAGCTGTTTCTTTATGTTAGAATGCATACTCTAAGCAAAATGCTTAATAGTTTTTCTAGGCTAAAAGAGTTAAGATTTCGTTCAACTGAACTGAACTGAACTGAACTGAACATTTATTTCTCTCAAGCCGTAATCCACGGCATATGAGGAACAATATATAATACAACAATTCACACTTTTTAACAAGATTACAGAGTAAAACTATTCACATAAGTATATCTACATAAAACGAACATGGGAATATAATTATAAATAATTGGTTTGGGTTTGCATACACAATAATAATACAATAAAGCTATGAGCCGGAGGGCTTGAAAGTATTCATAATATGTTTACAAAATATTGCAAGTTTTCGGAGGACACCAGTTTTTTTACAATTAAATAATTCGTGAAATTTATATGTGTTTGGTTTGGATCGATAATATTTCGGTATATATTGAAGTCTGAATTGGTTAAAATATGGGCATGTAAAAATATAATGGAATTCATCTCCGATGTCGTTAGTGTTGCATAAAAAACACAATCTATCATGTAATGGTTTACGTATCCATCTACCTGTCTCTATTGGAAGATTGTGGTTTGATACTCTAAAACGTAACAATGGGCACCAATGTTTTTTTTCTAATAAATTTAAATAATTTTCGAATGCTATACTGCTTTTAAATATTTTGTAACAAGATGCTTTCGATGAAGTGTCAGTATGACTGTACCATGTTTGCAAAAATTGATCTATGAGTTTTGTTGAAATAAACATTTTCAACAATGAAGCACTATTAATACGCTCACAATGTGACCACCATATGTATGTGCAACCAATATTATCTAAAACTGATTTTATAAAAGCTATCCATTTGTGATCATAAAAATGTGTATTATAATCATTCAATAACATTCTGTACACTAATAATGATAGCTTGGACTGCTTCCCAGTAATCATCCTAAACCAAAATCCTATCATTCTTATTTTTACTGTTATATCTACCGGGAAGCATCCAAGTTCTCCATACAACATATATAATGGGGTGGATTTTCTAACAGGCAATAATAACTTTAAATATTTGCTATACAATTTTTCTATGCAGGACAGACTTTCAAAACCCCAAATTTCACATCCGTATAAAGCAATAGGTAAAACCATACAATCGAATAATTTAAGTTGGCATTGAATGGAAAGATGGCAACGTTTTCCTTGTCTAAGTGTAAAATACATAGCTTTTTGAGCTTGATCATATTGATGTTTTCGAGCATTAGTGAATTTATTGGATTTATGAAATATAATTCCAAGATATTTGTATATTTCTACATTATCTAGATTTGTGTTTCCTAAATGGAACCTTTTGGAATAATCTTTTTTATTACCACTGAAAATTAGCACTTTAGTTTTTTTACAATTTACATTTAGTTTCCATTTTGTACAATAAGAGTCGAAAATATTTAATAAATTCTGCATGTCGTCATAATTTTCGGCAAAGAGCGCTGTGTCATCAGCATATAGTAACACAAAAAGAACAATATTTGTATACAAAGTGGAATCTGTGAATAAGTTATCTATGCGGATGCCATTACACCTGTAATTTAAACACCACCCAAATCTAATACTATACTGTAATGTTATTAACTATGATGACACTAAAAGAATATAATTTGTTCATTGAAAAACTCAAAAGAGTTTAATATCAAATCTGACAAAGGCAGAGCTTGAAATAAGGAAGTAAAATATGACTTTTTAAAAAATAGCAAGGAAAAGAAGTATATCTTGCTAAACAATAAAATGTGGCCTACTAGAAATAGGAATGTTGGTTTATGAAACGTTAGGACCTCTAAGATGCCAGCATGTTTTTTGTTTTTAATGTTTATCATTAACCACGTATGATCAACGTGCAGAAATATTAAAGAAATATTGGCTTTGGGTGCGCTGTCCAATTGTCTTGGTGCCCTCAAACATTTCCTCAAACCCAAGGCCAGAATTCACCTTACCCTGATTTGTTTTTTTAATTCCACATCTGTTTATCAGGTTAGGGTTGCAAAACATTTCTTCTTCTTGTTTATAACTGCAAATATGACCACACCGTCCCCAATCTCACCCTTGGCAATTAAAGTGAGTTTTCTAACTTATTGCTTTCAACTTCCCATTAAATCATATTATATATAATTGGTATAATTCACAAATTATCACACAAACTGTTCAAACAGAAAAGTAGCTAAATAATACTACATTGCCTCGAAAACGCGTCTCTAGGCATCCAAATTTCAAAGTGGTCAGTGAGTTCTGTTTTTCGTAGTCATATGGTCAGTAAGTTCTGTATTTCATAATCCCATTGCCAGTAAGTCCTGTATTTCATAGTCCTATGGTCAATAAGTTCTGTATTTCAACCATATGGTCGGTAAGTTCTGTATTTCGTAGTCATATGGTCAGTAAATTCTGTATTTCGTAGTTCTATGGTCAGTAAGTTCTGTATTTCATAGCCCTCTAGTCAGTAAGTTCTGTATTTTTATATTTTGAATATCTCTATTGTATGTATGTCGGGTTTTGACTTAAACATACATATATTCAATGACGCACTGGCACAGGGGATATTAAAATCCTTTATTGCCTTCACAAATTTCCTTATGCCGTTACCGAGACCCGAACCTGTGGCACCCAATCGCCCGCAATTGTTGGGCCGGAACGCTACCAATCAGACCAACTACGTTCCACAAAAATAGAACGATCGTTAGTCGACCATATTCGTAGCGGTCCAACAACCACGCGGTTCTAAGGCCCATAGTCCTATGATCAGTAAGTTCTGTATTTTATAGTCCTATGGTCAGTAAGTTCTGTATTTCATAGCCCTCTAGTCAGTAAGTTCTGTATTTCATAGTCCTATGGTCAGTAAGTTCTGTATTTCAACCATATGATCAGTAAGTTCTGTATTTCGTAGTCATATGGTCAGCAAATTCTGTATTTCGTAGTTCTATGGTCAGTAAGTTCTGTAATCCATAGTCCTATAGACAGTAAATTCTCTATTTCATAGTCATATTGTCAGTAAATTCTGTATTTCGTAGTTCTATGGTCAGTAACTTCTGTATTCCATAGTCCTATAGACAGTAAGTTTTCTATTTCATAGTCATATTGTCAGTAAATTCTGTATTTCGTAGTTCTATGGTCAGTAAGTTCTGTATTCCATAGTCCTATAGACAGTAAGTTCTCTATTTCATAGTCATATTATCAGTAAGTTCTGTATTTCGTAGTTCTATGGTCAGTAAGTTCTGTATTCCATAGTCCTATAGAGAGTAAGTTCTCTATTTCATAGTCAGTAAATTCTGTATTTCGTAGTTCTATGGTCAGTAAGTTCTGTATTCCATAGTCCTATAGACAGTAAGTTCTCTATTTCATAGTTCTATAGCCAGTAAGTTATGTATTTCAGTCTTGTGATCAGTGCATTCTATATTTTGTAGTCATATTGTCAGTACGTTTTGTATTTCATAATCCTATTGTGAGTAAGTTGTGTATTTCATAGTTCAAGATCCTTTGTTTAACCACCAGTTGTCAATATACATTTCAGAACAGCGAATGGTATTTGGGATACACATTGTCTTTACATTAAACGCATGTTCCGTCTTTAATATTTAAAAAAAGCGAGTAAATCCATCACAGAGTTTGGTCGACCTGAAGATGTCCTAATAACTCTCATATACAATTGTCCGAAACTGCACGATCGCCTCTTCTGAACAGTATAAAGTCCAAAACTCTGTTCCTTCATTCTTTACTTTGTTTTCTAAACGGTCATTATTCAACTGTATTAGTCAACGAACCTATTTCCCGGAGGTATGTACTTTTTCAGATTAACTTAAATTCGTTTTGAGTACTACAATTTGTAGAACAACCAAATACAACATAGGATGTGCCAAAATTAATAATTTGAGCAAGTAAAGTAACATATTTTAACTTAGCTAATAACTAGTGTCAGTGTCTAAGTAATGGCGTGTAATGAATATTTTGAAAATGTTAAAACTTTATTAATACACCCTAAGGGCGAGACGTAGCCCAGTGGTAAAGCGCTCGCTTGATGCGCGGTCGGTTTGAGATCGATCCCCGTCGGTGGGCCCATTGGGCTATTTTTTGCTCCAGCCAGTGAACCACGACTGGTACATCAAAGGCTATCCTATCTATGGGATGGTGCATATAAAAGATCCCTTGCTACTAATCGAAAAGAGTAGCCCATGAAGTGGCGACAGCGGGTTTCCTCCCTCAATATCTGTGTGGTCCTTAACCATATGTCCGACGCTATATAACCGTAAATAAAATGTGTTGAGTGCGTCGTTAAATAAAACATTTCCTTCCTTCTTATTATTAATACACCCTACCCAATATTTCGGGGTGTTTTTTTTGTCTTCATACTGATAGAAATTTAGAATTAATTTTATTTCAACGGTCAGCAAAATGAATACTTTTAATAAAGGTTCTGATTTAGTTTTGCCAGATTCTGGAATAGTAGAACCCATTGCCTTACCCCATGACAAGATGATCGCAAAGTTTACGAATTATCTGGATTTCTAGCGAAAAGTCCACTTAGGAATAGGTGTGAAGCACTCTTAGCGGAGGAGCTACTTGACCTCCTATCATTTCACACCCTCAAGGACAATCTTATAACAGAAGACGGTAATCCCAGTGTTAGTGACACTATTAGAGACAGGGCTAAGACCTGAAGGTCTAGGAATGTGAGTGTTTTGGCAACGTTTTAAGTCGTCTTGGGGAGAAAAGCACACGAGTCTCCGATTTGTTGGTCACCAGCATGTTGACATTATCCAACAAAATAACTATAAAATATCCCTTACTGGGTAGAAAACACCTATGCGACACCTGGAAATTGTACTTACATCGTCTGGACGAAATACACTAGCATTTCTCTCCGTTTAATATTCCTTTGATTTTTGCTTTCTTTCTTTTTTCTTTCTTTTTAAATTTTTTTTCTTTCATTTGCTTTTTGTTTGTTTTTTCGTTTTTTTTTTTTTTGTTTTTTTTTCTACGCAGATAAATTTGTGCTTTTAGATGTTAACCGGCCTCAGTGGCGCAGTGGTTAAGTTATCGGACTACAGGTTGGTAGGTACAGGGTTCCCAGCCCGTGCCGGCTCAAACCCGGAGCGAGTTCTTAAGGGCTCAATGGGTAGATGTAAGGCCACTACACCCTCTTCTCTTACTAACCACTGACTAACTAACAACTAACCCACTGTCCTGGACAGACAGCCCAGATAGCTGAGGTGTGTACCTAGGCCAGCGTGCTTGAACCTTAATTGGATATAAGCACGAAAATAAGTTGAAATGAAATTTAGATATTAAATCTTGACAGATGAAATAACATTGTAGACGACATGCTAAAGAAATACTATGTCGAACGTGTCATTCAGCTGCCATTTCCATGGCTACAACTTTTGGTTTGTGTACCGTTCCAACCAGTGTCAATGTATATCACGTGACAATGTCATTAAGTAAAAGAAAGAAAGAAAATGTCCTTTTTGTTTTCTTTTAGTTATTTATTTAAAGTTTAAAAATCGGAATTAAGAACAGCATATAATTCTAAATATGAACTTGCAGCTACTTTATTCTAATAGCTTTAAAAAAACCCAACAAACCCAACCCCCCTCCCCCACATAAAAACCTCAACTTACTTTAAATGTTATTATTAAACTCTATGCATTAACTTTTATTCTACATATCCAATCAAGTTTCTTAGATTACGTTGGAAAATGTTAACTTTGCATTATTCAACTTGTACCCCCACGTACACATGCACGCTCGCTCGCGCGCACACACGCACATAGCAACATATAAATTAGTTTTATCTTTAAATCTTTAAATATAATATTAAGAAATCTCACCTGTCTATACGAATAAAATTCCCGATGAAAGAGATTTAGAGACTACAAAATTCTCTAGAAAAAGAAAATAAATTTAATTTTCTGAAATATTAAAAGTAAACCCAACTTTATCACCAAGTTTCTCCTGCATCTTAATCCCCACACCCTGTTCGTGATAATTTTGTATTCGCCAAAGAATAATGATTAGTTGTTGTAATGGTTTAAACTGACCTGTACTGAAAATGTCCAGACTCTCGAGTCGTTATCACGGATTGCACGGTCATATAGTTTTGCATGTAGCAATCCCATGACAAAATGTCTTGATATTTTACTGCATGTTTGTTCAAGCATTTCAGTTTTATGTTCTTGCACTCTGGTATGCTTATAAAATGGTCATGGATGACCTCTGCTAGAGCAAGCAAGTCTGTATGAAAATTGCACTGCATGCACATGACGTAACAAAACCCGAGTTTCCGTTGCACCGTGCAGTCAACATACAGAAAATGGTAAGTTGTGATGATGACATATTTAACAAGCTTGCTTTTTTAAAATGACATTGTACAATTTATATTTTATATGAACTGTTCTACACATTACTGTAAATCATAAAATATTAGCGACCTTAAAATTTAGCGAAATCAAAATAAATGGCATATACATGACAGTATTATATGTGAAGAAAGGGGTTTAATTTTTGTATCGCCCACAAATTAAAATTAAATAATTAGCGTTATTTTCAATACTAATATTTCACCAGAACCACCACACACACAAAGTAATGTCAGGACCTCCCACGCAGTGGTGGAAATAGGGTTTAAGGATTGGGCACTGCTCTCACATCATCATGTCAAAAACAGTTCTAAGGATATATTAAATATTTATGATGTTTAATTTCCATTTCGAAGAGTTTCATTCAATATTCGAAAAGATGGTATGAAATAAGTGGTACTGGGTTTGAGGAGTGTCAAATTAACTGCCAGTTGGATACAAGATCATATTTCAAGTTAGACAGAGTGATTGTGAAATACGGTGAGATATGGGGTGGGGGGGGGGGGGGGCGAGGGCGGAGGGGCGTTATGCCATATAAAAACTTTCTTAACAGTGGATGTGTGCTTTGTCGAACTTACATAGAAAACTCGTAAGTCGTGAAATGCATTTCTTATGGTGTTCCATTTGAATATTATTTATCATATTCTATATTATTGTGATAGCTCTGTGATAAATTAAAAATATATTCCCGATCACGTTTCTATTTGAGTGTCCATAAGATAGATATGATATATTATGACATACCAGTAAATATTAAAAGGCGATTATAAATACATCTTGAAAAAGAGAAAAAAAAAGTATAGTAAAATAATTATATGCAAAATGAAAGAAGCCAGATGCAAAGGCATATAAAGCATATATATACTATGTCAAAGTTAATACATTTGTGGTGTGATATTTATATTTTCACTTGCCACAAAGTTTAAAGTGAATTATATATTTTTTCTATAAAAGCAACGATTTGTTTTATGAAATATTTTATGCAAAATAAAAGTTTCAAAACCTTTTGTCTTTGAAATCTGAATATAAGCGAATAATTTTGATGTATTTTAATGACTTAAAAATCTAAATATTTGTGTTACATGTACATGTAAATAATTAAAATGCTAGAGACACATTCTTAGAAGCTTTACAATACTAGTATTTGTTTTAATCTCTATATGATGAACTTCACTGTCATATTAAGGACATATCGACAAATAATGCATGTATATATAATTATATATATATTACGTTCATCTCACAGGTTTGTGAAACGTCGATTCCCTTGTAGTAAATTGTTACTGTCACTTAAGTTAAAATGTTAATGTAAATATATTAATTACAAAATAAACAATTGTGGTTTATAAATATTTTTTTATTAATGCATAAAACCGTAAAAACAACATTTTTAATGGTCTATTTTCAAAACTTCAATAGGAATAAACCACAAACAAACGTTGCTAGTGAAATAAAAGAGATTAGAAGATATTAAAACAAAATATTTCCATGAACTATTCATTTATTTTAATAACATTAACGTTAATGAAAATGTCACAAACACCATAATATGGAACGTACAACAATACAGAAACAGTTTCCCGAAAAGCACGATCATGCAATATAGCAAAAATAATTTAGTTATACTTAGACAAAAATAGCACAATCTAATTAAAAT
Source organism: Gigantopelta aegis (assembly GCF_016097555.1). Classification (NCBI taxonomy): domain Eukaryota; kingdom Metazoa; phylum Mollusca; class Gastropoda; order Neomphalida; family Peltospiridae; genus Gigantopelta; species Gigantopelta aegis. The sequence continues at coordinate 95,842,381 of NC_054702.1, read as the reverse complement.
GTCTTAATAATATACCTTTTGTTAATTTCCAGAATTTAATAGAAAACGAAGCATGAATAATTGTAATATTCAGATACAGCAATGTTTATTTTTAAAACATTATTAAAATTATTAAAACAAAATATCTGTAATTTCGTACATATCAAAACCAGACATATCCAAATAGTTTATAAATAAGTATATTCATATATCGAATTGCATACAGGTGACAATATAAAATTAATATACCAATATTATTAATTAATATAATTAATAGATGCTAGATTATGCTCTCTTTCCATTAATAATCTAATTAAGTGTAATAAATAAATAAATAAATTCAGTTTATTTTGAATGATATTCATATAAATTGTATTTTGTTAGGAATCCTTAAATCATAAATAATTTGTATTCAATATATATATATATATATATATATATATATATATATATATATATATATATATATATATATATAGTGCTATTATGTAAATGATAGATAGGAATATTAATGCAAATTTTATATCCCTATATATGACAAATGATGGATCGTAACTCGTTACAAACGTATAAGTTTAAAATCAACAACATTACCGTAACATACAGCGTTGTGCTACGAACATAAATTATTGTATTTGTTATTAATGTATTATGTCGTATAATACTGATTTTATTAGGTTACTTTTTTTCTTATCAGTGTGAATATTTATTACACTATTAATAAAATTATAATTAAAAATAATTTTGATTCTGCCTCTTAGATCTGCTTCATAAAAATATAATAAAATAGTTTTTTGGTGGTTTTTTAAAAGAGCAACAAAAACGAAAGAAAAAATTAGATTTAAAACTACACCGTCATTATCTAGGGATACGCTATTATAGATACTGAATAAATAAGCGACAACAATTCGTGAACAAATTTATTCTACGTAAAAATAATAATATATTTGTCCATGGAAAATTAAATAAATAAATAAATTAATTAATTAATTTTTAAAAATGCAAAAAAAACCCACCCTAAAATTAAAATCGCTAAATTCTAGTAACAGAAAGGAGACATAAATGTATTCTTTAATTTTTACAGTTTATATAATAATAGTTTGTTTTGTTTTTTATTAATCTTTTATCATCCATAATTTTCTGATATTCGATTTCATTTTAACGTAATTGTGTGCAAATATTAATCATACATAACAAACATGCTAGTAACCCGCTTGGTCTGTACAATAGCAATACCTACAACTACACACTCACAACATCGTACTTGAACCGTAGCGCTTCGTCTTTACGACACCGAAGACAATCGGCATATGTGGTGTATTATTATAATTTCATAACTTTCTTCTTGAAACGGTTCGAGTCGCACGTGGTGCTCCTATTAAAAATCAATCCGTCATTGTTTTGCCGTCACACGGTACAAAGAAAGTAAACCAGACATGACTGTCAAAGCATATCTGTCTTGATTAGCCCGGCGTGACATAAACAATATATCTTACGTGTTTGTGTGCTAATTTGGCATGCTATGTACGTCCTTGATTTCAGGCGGAATGTCAGCCATCTTGGAATCCAGTTTTCTAGTACCTTCGTCACCCGATAGGCTTGAAGGGAAGGCTTACTTCGAGATACAGAGGTCAGATTAGCCCTTGCACTTACTACGTTCATTGGACAAATGGAAGGAATGTTTGCTTTAACGACACCCCAGCACATTGTTGAATTAGCGACTATGATATATGTCAAACATATGTACAGACTCTCCGACCGAAACCAAGTCGATTTTAAAGCATGTTGTTGTTTGTTTTTTAAAAAACAACAACAAAAAAACATATTCAAAGACACGCATTTGAAGTCTTTCTTTCCTGTACTGATCCCGTAATTGTTACATGTACATTTCCTATACAACTTCAAAGAAGAAACCCGCACCCGTTGCTCTGGGTAGGTGCGTTTTTTTATGTGCGCGTTATTTAGTGCGGTGCGGGCGCACACCGCCGAAATCGAACATATTAAAAAAAAAAAAACTCAGAAGCGTTTCCATTATTTTCTATTGTTCAATTTCATTTTAGTTTGATTTGTGCAAATATTAATCATACATAATAAATGTACGTCAAAAATTTAGGACATTGTTCTTGTTGATAAACGGATGGTTGCTATACCCCCTCCCACGGCCGCTGATAAACCAAAATAGGATCACAAGCCGAGTAAGACTAATGGGTATGGTATCGATCCTATACTTTACTATATCACATGTAACGCCGAAGAACACCACCATGTCACATTCTAGACATCCCTTGCTGATTTATCGGTAGCAGTAGCCTATTTGGCGACAGCAGGTTTCTACTCTTTCTCTTTATCGACTAACAACTGGGGTAACAAAGGTCGTGGTATGTACTATCCTGAGATGGTGTATATAAAAGATCCCTTATAATTGAAGAGAGTAGCCCAACGCGTGGCGGCAGCAGGTTTCCTTAACCATATGTCCGACGCCATATAACCGTAATTAAAATGTTTTGAGTGTGTCGTTAAATATATCACTTCTTCCTTCCTTTATGGAATATATGTCAAAATAACCACGTTAGACACTCAAATAACCGTAGTTTAAAAATGTGCTCAGGTGTTGTTAAACACATATTCTTTTCCTATATACAAGACAGAATCCAAAGGATGTTTTAACAATGTCTTCGCGGTATGACCTATAAATCACTGCCAGGTGTTTAGTCTACAGGAAGACATCCATTACACAGGATCATAAATCCTCCCTACTTTGACTTTAGGAGAACTGCCACTCCCAGGAATGGTTTTACAAATTTCAACCTGTATAATGACGACAGTGCTTAATGGCTATGTGTTACAGTTGTTGATGGCAAGCACTCACGAATCACTGTCAAAACTGACAATTCTAAATGTTCTGAAAAGATGAGCATATCCTCTACCACTGGTGGAACCCGTCATGAGCATATCGTCTACCACTGGTGACACCCGTCATGAGCACATCGTCTACCACTGGTGACACCCGTCATGAGCACATCCTCTACCACTGGTGGCACCCGTCGTGAACACATCGTCTACCACTGGTGGCACCCGTCGTGAACACATCGTCTACCACTGGTGGCACACGTCGTGAGCACATCGTCTACCACTGGTGGCACACGTCGTGAGCACATCCTCTACCACTGGTGGCACACGTCGTGAGCACATCCTCTACCACTGGTGGCACCCGTCGTGAGCACATCCTCTACACGTCGTGAGCACATCGTCTACCACTGGTGGCACACGTCGTGAGCACATCCTCTACCACTGGTGGCACCCGTCGTGAGCACATCGTCTACCACTGGTGGCACCCGTCGTGAGCACATCATCTACCACTGGTGGCACCCGTCGTGAGCACATCCTCTACCACTGGTGGCACCCGTCGTGAGCACATCGTCTACCACTGGTGGCACACGTCGTGAGCACATCCTCTACCACTGGTGGCACCCGTCGTGAGCACATCCTCTACACGTCATGAGCACATCGTCTACCACTGGTGGCACACGTCGTGAGCACATCCTCTACCACTGGTGGCACCCGTCGTGAGCACATCGTCTACCACTGGTGGCACCCGTCGTGAGCACATCATCTACCACTGGTGGCACCCGTCGTGAGCACATCCTCTACCACTGGTGGCACCCGTCGTGAGCACATCCTCTACACGTCGTGAGCACATCGTCTACCACTGGTGACACCCGTCGTGAGCACATCCTCTACCACTGGTGGCACCCGTCGTGAACACATCCTCTACCACTGGTGACACCCGTCGTGAGCACATCGTCTGCCACTGGTGGCACCCGTCGTGAGCACATCGTCTACCACTGGTGGCACCCGTCGTGAGCACATCGTCTACCACTGGTGGCACCCGTCGTGAGCACATCGTCTACCACTGGTGACACCCGTCGTGAGCACATCGTCTACCACTGGTGGCACACGTCATGAGCACATCGTCTACCACTGGTGACACCCGTCGTGAACACATCCTCTACCACTGGTGACACCCGTCGTGAGCACATCGTCTACCACTAGTGGCACCCGTCGTGAGCACATCGTCTACCACTGGTGACACCCGTCATGAGCACATCGTCTACCACTAGTGGCACACGTCATGAGCACATCGTCTACCACTAGTGGCACACGTCATGAGCACATCGTCTACCACTAGTGGCACACGTCATGAGCACATCGTCTACCACTGGTGACACCCGTCATGAACACATCCTCTACCACTGGTGACACCCGTCATGAACACATCGTCTACCACTGGTGACACCCGTCATGAACACATCCTCTACCACTGGTGACACCCGTCGTGAGCACATCGTCTACCACTGGTGACACCCGTCGTGAGCACATCCTCTACCACTGGTGACACCCGTCGTGAGCACATCCTCTACCACTGGTGACACCCGTCGTGAGCACATCCTCTACCACTGGTGGCACACGTCATGAGCACATCGTCTACCACTGGTGACACCCGTCATGAACACGTCGTCTACCACTGGTGGCACCCGTCATGAGCACATCGTCTACCACTTGTGGCACCCGTCATGAGCACATCGTCTACCACTGGTGGCACCCGTCATGAGTACATCGTCTACCACTAGTGACACCCGTCTTGAGCACATACTCTACCACTAGTGGCACACGTCATGAGCACATCGTCTACCACTGGTGGCACACGTCATGAGCACATCGTCTACCACTAGTGACACCCGTCATGAGCACATCGTCTACCACTGGTGGCACACGTCATGAGCACATCCTCTACCACTGGTGACACACGGCATGAGCACATCGTCTACCACTGGTGACACACGACATGAGCACATACTCTACCACTAGTGGCACACGTCATGAGCACATCGTCTACCACTAGTGACACCCGTCATGAGCACATCGTCTACCACTGGTGACACCCGTCATGAGCACATCGTCTACCACTAGTGACACCCGTCATGAGCACATCGTCTACCACTAGTGACACCCGTCATGAGCACATCGTCTACCACTGGTGGCACACGGCATGAGTACATCGTCTACCACTGGTGACACACGACATGAGCACATCCTCTACCACTGGTGACACACGGCATGAGTACATCGTCTACAACTGGTGGCACCCGTCATTAGCACATCGTCTACCACTGGTGGCATCCGTCGTGAGCAGATCCTCCACCACTGGTGGCATCCGTCGTGAGCACATCCTCTACCACTGGTGGCATCCGTCGTGAGCACATCCTCTACCACTGGTGGCACACGTCATGAGCACATCGTCTACCACTGGTGACACCCGTCATGAGCACATCCTCTACCACTGGTGACACCCGTCATGAGAACATCCTCTACCACTGGTGGCACACGTCATGAGCACATCGTCTACCACTAGTGGCACACGTCATGAGCACATCGTCTTCCACTAGTGGCACACGTCATGAGCACATCGTCTACCACTAGTGACACCCGTCATGAGCACATCGTCTACCACTAGTGGCACACGTCATGAGCACATCGTCTACCACTAGTGGCACACGTCATGAGCACATCGTCTACCACTAGTGGCACACGTCATGAGCACATCGTCTACCACTAGTGGCACACGTCATGAGCACATCGTCTACCACTAGTGACACCCGTCATGAGCACATCGTCTACCACTAGTGACACCCGTCATGAGCACATCGTCTACCACTAGTGGCACACGTCATGAGCACATCGTCTACCACTAGTGGCACACGTCATGAGCACATCGTCTACCACTAGTGACACCCGTCATGAGCACATACTCTACCACTGGTGACACCCGTCGTGAGTACATCCTCTACCACTGGTGACACCCCATTGAGCATAACTTATAATTATTAAATGCGTTGTTTCCGTCTTAACAATGAAATGCTAAACAGGATTTTTTTTTTAAGACGCAAGCGCATGTATTAACATAAAATGCAACCGTTAAATTTAAATGCTTAGAGATCCTTAAGGGTCCTTGAATTGTGCAAGGGTGATATGGCGTTGTTTAATACTCTCACTGAATACTAGCTATATTATAGAATGCAGGGCGGGACGTAGCTCAATGGTAAAGTGCTCGTCTGATGCGCTATCGGTCTAGGATCGATCCCCATCGGTGGGACCATTGGGTTATTTCTCGTTCTAACCAGTGCAGCACGACTGGTATTTCAAAGGCCGTTTTATGTGCTATCCTGTTAGTGGGATGGTGCTTACTAGTATGAACGATACCTTGCTGCCAATGAAATTGTTTTTAGCGGGTTCCTCTCTAAGACTATATGCCAAAATTATCAAATGTTTGACATCCAATAACCGATTAATAAATCGATGTGCTGTGTTCTTAAATATAACCAGTTCGGTAAATATGGAAACATTATGCATTCATGTCGTAAAAACAGTATGACTCGACCACTTGTGTAATATTCTCGAGTATATGATAAAGGCGTCAACTCGTTTTGTGATTACTGGACAGTCTTATTTACTGTCCTCGTTATGATGATATTAGAGTAAATCTTTTTAAACAGGCAGAATCTACTGTAGTAAGCTTTAATAACCTTTTAGATAAAGAAAAATGTCTTTACTTTTAAGCCACCTGGATAGTTTAAATTACAGCCAAAAGTTACCATCTTATATATATATATATATATATATATATATATATATATATATATATATATATATATATATACACACACACATACACACACGTACATAATTTACGGTTTTTAAATATATTTCTTATAAATACAAAACTCCATAGAAATGGCTTGTGTATTTTTATTGCTGTATTATAATATGTTTTTGAACTATATGGATTTAATCTGTACGTACACAAGTTGAGTTGTAAATAAAGACTCTGTCTGTTATGTGTCTGCCTTACGGATGTTGGATAGCATAAATACAAACTGATAACGGGAGGCTGCGAGCTGCTTAGTGTGTCGGGGGCGGTTGTGGGAGAGATGTTATGCTTGAAAAGAAATTCGGATCGTAGATTTTCTTAGATGCACGCAGTGACATTTTTAACTGATCAGCTGTTGTCTCATAGTAACAGTGGAGTGGAGTACAAATGGTTCCAACATCCGTTAGCATGGGCGTAACCAGTATTTTATATTGGGGGCTTCCACATTGGGGGTGGGGTGCGGTGGAGGTGGGGGTGGGGTGGGGGGGGGGGGGGGGGGGGGAATGAGTGATTTGGGAGAGCATAACCCCATATGCACCCCCATCCCACTGATTTACGCCAGTGCCTATTAGATCATATCCTAGGCCTATATGTCTACTCAATATACATAAATATGCCCCACGTGTCCCGAATCAAGATGTCAAATCTAAATAACAGTGGCGTCACTCACCCGTTTAGTTCGCTCTTAAGACGCCACGAGAGTCGGTCGAATTCCTGTGGTGACCAGTCGAATCTCAGGTAGTAAGACGGATACGCCAGTTGTTGTCAGCTTGTCAAGTTTTGGTCTTAAAGAAACACTCGAAAACACTCGAAAGGCTTTTTAGCTTTTATTTTCAAACTGTCACAGAAATCAATTAAATTTGGATTTCTCTTTTTTTTCTTTTTTTTTACTTGCCCGACAGTTCAACAGTACAATAAACCAGGACATTTCGGACAATTGCTTAAAGGTACATTCTTTAAGTTGCAACTGTCATATTTTGCTATATTTAACACTTATTTCTAATACATAACTACAAATTAATAATAATACATAATATTATACATTTAACTCAAGAATATAAAAATCGTAATGAGCTACTACGTGGCTTAATTTTTTTTTTTTTTTTAATTCCTGACGAAAAATATAAAGTACATAGACAATATTCATCGCCAGTTGTATTTAAAAACTCAAACTGTGACCTGACATATTAATCCTTATTAAACTTTGCAATCATATTTATAAAATTGTAATAAAGGGGCGGGACGTAGCCCAGTGGTAAAACCTCAAATGTTTGTGGAATAATCTATACTAGATATATAGAGAATAACTGGTTACTGTCTTTATCATGACAAGGTTAGAATGGCGAATGATACGAGGCTCGCAATGCGACCTAGTCAGGATAAAGCCGATATCTTAAGACAGTAACCGGTTATTTTATTTGTGATAAAATCCTATATAATACGAAACATAAATGAAATGAACGGTTTTCTTTCACAACTTTAGCGATTTACAGAGTAGGTCCACGCCTATTGATCGTCGCCTTTATAACCTAAGCGCTAAAATATATTATATACATCTAAATAAAACAGTTTTTAATCAAATAATATATTTTACAATACCAAATATTTAAAATTAATAGTTATTTATTATTATTATTTTAATTTATTATCGCATAATTTTCCCGAAACGCAATTTATCCATAGTCAGTCCCATCCTCCTATAAACATGTGTTTTGTAAATAATGTCAGTTTGGCTCGACGAAAGAAAAACAGTAAAAGTGTTTTGGAAATTAAAAAAATACTATTTTGTGTGCTATTTTGAAACAATCGTCCACAAAATAAATAATTTGTAGTATGTTCCATAGTACGAAAAAGACATTAATTGTGGGAAGGATATCTTACCACTATATATACAGTACACACACACACACACACACACACACACACACACACACACACACGTATGTATGTAATGTATTTTTATGTGTATATGCATATATATATATATATATATATATATATATATGTGTGTGTGTGTGTGTGTGTGTATGTGTGTGTGTGTGTGTGTGTGTATCTTATAGTGATTGTAGTATTAAGTACACTATTTTTCTCCATTTGTGATGGGGGTGTGGGTAGGTATTTGGATAGGTAATGGAATGAATGAATGATGATTTGCCCAACTGATAATGAATATGACCGAAGACACACACTTTTAATGACATCAGCTTTTGAATGTCAATCTAATGTTACGGAGGGAATATATGAGGTTGATAAATGACATCCCAGAGTTCAAATATGCATAACTTACTTATGAACAATGTCTTACATCGAAGCGAATACTTAACTAGGCGGTGAACAAGTTTAGGCATACTCTGACGAAAGAAAAATAGAATCCATTGCCTGTAGGATCACCTTTTTTTTCAAAATAATAAATTTCGCAGAAAATACACATTTAAAAATATATTCCTTTCACGTAATTGTATATGATCCTTGGTTGAGATATATTATAAGTATCACCCACACAAGGCCTCTATCAACGTCATATGACTATAAGAGTAAACAGCAAATGTGTTCATGATTATGTCAATACTCAAGTACGCGTGTTCGTACCGTGAATGTTGTTTGCAATATGAATGTGTACACTGGTGTTTAATATGTCATGGACTGTTGACAGTATTCTACTAAAGCTGGTAACTCTTATATTAACATGGAATTCAATGCACTAGGTGTCATATGGCTTGCTGAAAACTGGAGTATGCATACTAGTTTTAACTCCATGAAAACAGCAACTATTAAAGCTTGTCATTGATATACAATGCATTTTTGTTTTTGCTGTTTTTGGAAGCTGATCTCTTTTATTAAACGCATGTTGTTCAGCTTCGATGTGCAAAGCTAAAAGTATAAAACTATCAACCATTCGGTTATTTATTTTATTTCTAACCATATGGCTATGCGTATGATGGAGGGGTGAAGAAATTTGCTCTAAAATAGTTTAGTGTTCTGATTTTGTGTATGCAGTACATGTTTCTAAAAAAGTACTACTACATACTGGCATACTCATAATAATTAGCTACATAATATAATAGTGGCAAGCAATTAACATAGATGTCGGAAGCGAGGGTGTGTGTGTGTGTGTGTGTGTGTGTGTGTGTGTGTGTGTCAGGAGCGGCACTGACCACACACCACTGAAGAGTATACACACACATCCTACCCAGTTGAAAGGCGAATTAATATAAAGCTGCGTTCCCACCTCACGTTAACGGTCCAGGGCTCACACCGAACACATTTAGGTTTAGCCAATTTTCAGATATAAGGAATATTTCCTTAAATATTACTAAAATATTGTTAATTTAAGGAACATTTTATTAGCCAAAGACTAAATGTTGTAGACATTTTGCATAAAAATTAGCAACTGGCTAATTGGGCAATTAATAGAGTGAACACACACACACACACACACACACACACACACACACACACACACACACACACACACACACACACGGATGTAGCATGTCAGAAGATTCTGCCTTTAACAAAATGAGGAACCAGTGGTAAAGCGCTCGGGTGATTCGCAATCGGTCTGAAATCGATCCCTGTCGGTGGGTGCATAGGGCTATTTCTCGTTCTAGCCAGTGCTCAATAACTAGTGTAAAAATGCCATGGTATGTACTATCCTGTCTGGGCGATTGATATATGAAAGACTCGTGCTGCTAATTGAAAAGAGTGACCCATGGAGTTGTGGTAGGGGTTTCCTCTGTCTCATTTTTTGTGTGTCTTAACTAATATATATATCTATCTATCTATCTATCTATCTATATCTATATCTATATCTATATCTATCTATATATATCAGACGCCATATAACCGTAAATGAAGTGACTGTCGAGTGCGACGTTAAATAAAACATTAAAAAACCCAATCTATACTCAACGGTCGGAGGTGGGTAGGTGGGTAGGGGTGGGACAGGCAAACAGACCACCGTGTCATACGCCTATGTTTCTAACTCTGGTGATATTATCTAGATTATCTCATTTACTTTATTAATATATAGCCTTTCAAATAATATCTGTTCTAGAAAGAGAATGTTAGAAACCAGTATTCCCATGGCTGTATTTACACGTGGTTTCCCATGGCTGTATTTACACGTGGTTTCCCATGGCTGTGTTTACATGTGGTTTCCCATGGCTGTGTTTACATGTGGTTTCCCATGGCTGTATTTACACGTGGTTTTCCATAAGTTTACTACAGCCGATTTTGAAATATTAATGAAATACTTAATCGCTTAAAGGGACATTCCTGAGTTTGCTGCAATTTTTAAGATGTTGTCGACTAACAGAGAATTTATGACGACTGTAATTGCATATCAAATATATTTTTCTGCATAAAATATTAGTGGCTGTATTTTAAACGCGTTTCTGATCGTTCTAATATTTTTTACTAGGTTACATTTCATTTTATTTCCTAAAATATGAGTTTTTTGTACGTACGAAATTATTTGAAGACAGAATCCAGTTTGGGCTTAATACAAATATTAAGAACATTTATTCTATGAATGTCCTAAAGTTGCTGTCTTATGGAATGCAGTGGAATAGTGGACACTGAACAAAGGTGAACATACGAAGTTTGATAAATATGTGGTACTGTTTGGAATTATAAAAAAAGCCCAAATCTTTTAACTGGTTAATTGTCAATATAAAATATTGCATTTATATTATGAAAATAAGAAAAGCCAAATTGAACAAAGATGCCATTAAAAATATTATATAAGAAAAGTTGAATGTTGAAAAATTTAGATTTTATAAAAGTTGTAACTATAAAGAAGTTGATGAGTATTGGTCACCTTGGTTCAGTGTTTTAGAAACAAGTAACAATGAATAGGAACATATTGTGATAATAGCAGAGAAATGTAAGGTTGATAATATAGTTTGTTACGTATGATATACATATATAACTCGGGACTTGTCTAAAACCTGTTCTTTTTCTACATCAATCTTCTGTATGTATGTATGTGTGTGTGTGTGTGTGTGTGTGTGTGTGTGTGTGTGTGTGTGTGTGTGTGTGTGTGTATGTGTAAGAGAGAATGTGTGTGTGTGTATCTATGTACATGAGAGAGAGAGAGAGAGAGAGAGAGAGAGAGAGAGAGAGAGAGAGAGAGAGAGAGAGAGTGTGTGTTTATGTGGGTGTGTTGTTGCCTTGGTATAACTTTTTTTCTTTGTGCAGTTATGTCTATACATGTGTGTAAGGTAATGATTCAGGGCCCCATCCCTGACATTGCCAAATTCTTTTTGCTGGGACAATAAAAAAATAATAATTAAATTTTAATAATATATATATATATATATATATATATATATATATATATATATATATATATATATATATATATATATATATATATATATAAAGACGACCAGAAACACATTGAATATACAGACACTGATATTCTAAACAAGAAAATATATTTAATATGTAACTTTAATCGTAAAAATATTTTATTAGTCGGAAACATCTTACAATGTAACAAACTCAGGAATGTTCCTTAAAACAATGACAACTAACATTGTAATCGTCTTAATGACTTGGTTATAAAATTACACGAAATGAAATATTCTAATATTACTGTTTAACATGATGTATGTACAAACAGTTTTTCCCACACAAATCCAGTGATATCGTCTGCAGTTTACCGCCGTTGTCTTGTACCATTTCAGTAGCTGAGTATCTGCAATTAAAGAAAATCATTCTAAAGGTATATGCAATCTTTATCTCATCTAGAAATGCGTACGGTTAAGATTATAAGTGAAACATTAGCAGTTAAAAGATAGGAGGAGCTGCCAGATCGGGAAGGAATATAATGGAATATAATATATATAATATATAATAATATGTTAAAATATAATGGACTGATTCAGTTTAAAGGAGAACAAGGAAAGGGGGCAGTGAGATAAAATAATAATTATAATTGAGCTTACGTTAATTTCTATCTAAAAACGAAAGACATTAAATAGGCAGGCCTACGTTACTGAGGATAAAAGAGTCAAATTCAGAAATCACAGAACAAAACGAAAAGAAACCCCAACCCAACAAACAAAACAAAAACAAACCAAATCAAAGCAAATCATTCAGAAATTGTGGCTGTTGTATTTATCAAATATTGATTTAAACAGCCATGGTATATTAATGTTTTAATTCCTTTATATAATTGCAGTTTTTTTCTACTGAAATTTTTTATATAAATATATTATTTGTATTGGTAGCTCAATTATCAAAGATTTTTAGATTTAAAAAGTATGAAATACTTAACATGAGTTACATGGCTCTTTTATAAAGGCATATTTATATAAATACATTTAGATTTCATAATAACAACAACAAAAAACCCAAACCCACCCCAAAACCCACAAAAAGCAGCTAAACAAAACAAAGAAAAGAAAAACAAAAACAAAAGAAAAACAAATAAAGAAAACAAGAAAGGAGAAAACCCCACATACCTATCGAAAACTACGTATAGGACACTCAAAATGTTGTGTGATGCTAAACAAATTAATGTAAACAGTAACAACAAATAAGACCAATTAAAAGTAAACAATATTCAAACAATGAAAACAAGTAAAAACAAACAACTTTTTAAAACAGATTACCAAATGTTTGTAAACAGAGAATATAGATTTAAAATTAAATAATATTTATGATGTTTTCTGTGGCTGACATATGTATTGAATATAATCAAGCAAATAAAAACAAGAGTAAGGAAAAAGAAAATAATTCGAGCTAAATAAGAATTTATTTCTGTACATGACCTAATTTTAGAATATATTAACGAATAAAGGATACAACAAAAACATCATTGAGTAGATTAAAAAAAATTATCATTTGGTATATTATTACTATATGCATCTCTTGCTTTCAAATTATTTTATCCAGTATTAAATAATTAAAATAAAATGAAATAGAAATGTGTTTTTGTTTTAATGTAGTAATGCAAGACAAGACAGGTTATAATTGTTAATTAATAATATCTAAGTAATGTATTATAATTATTAGTATACCAATAAGAATAAAATTTCACATCACATTTTGACAGTTTACACGCACTCAAGCGAACAAGTGGAGTAAAACTGTTTGAAAAATGGCTATACTCAGTTAGAGGCTGAAGAAAAGCTATAACTTTTTGACGAGATTCAGATAAATATATCGCCTCACCAAAGGAAGGGAAAGATAAATTGAACGTGTTTTGACATTTCTTGCAGTAACTGCGCGTGAAAAGCGCCCCGGGCACGCGGTTGTCGGAACAGCGCGTCTGTCAGTCATAAGCACCTGTCAAAAAATTCACATTCATTATTTCATAGAGCCTCTTCAAATCTGGAATATCATTCTGGAACGGAATTAACGGAAAAAGCGTTATTTGCTTTTCGGCAGTACCGACAACATAAAATCAGAAGCATTTCTCATAATTAACCGACATATTTGCAATTTTATTTGTTCTCATAGATTTATTGACATTGTGTGAAGTGCAACGGATTTATAAACGAGGAAAGCTTTCATCCAAAATATTTTTATACATATTGTATAATAATATGTTTATGGTAATGCCATTATTGATGTTATTAATGCAAATATCATGTATTAAAACAATTGTGTCAGTTTTGTTATTGTTGTTTTTAGTCTCACGATTTTGTACTAAATTATTGTGGATTAAATAAAGTATGCTAAGTATCGACCTTTCCTATAATTTAAATTGTAAAATTAAAAACTTTAAGTTTCATTGAAACAGAACTGTTTAAAATGTTAAATCATATTAAGACAATAGTTAACAATTATCCCAAACTTTTAATAACCAAGAAACTACTATTAATATATTTTATCATCATCATCATCACTACTACTACTACTACTACTACTACTACTACTACAACTACTATGCATACAAATATTATAAATCTAGTTCAGATGTAATACAAAATACACACATTTACAAGATGTAATATGAATTATATAAACATTATCTGTTTTGAATGTTATACAAAGCTTATATCATTATACGGACTCACTCATGCAACTACACAAAGTATTTTTGAAAAGGTACAAATTTATAATATCGAATGTTTTAAAATTCAAACAACACCTCATTTAAATTATGATTATACTAGCAGCAACATACCACTCCACCATCGATGGTCGCATATGGTATAATAAAAATGGAGAAAATTGCAGACATTTATATCATATTCAAACAGAGAATGACATCAATTTATCCAGTCTATGTTTGCTGTATTCAACAATTCTCTAAAGTATCTGTAATACAAATTCGTTGTTAATAATTATTGCCTACAACCTTACCTTTAGAAACCTATTCCCCTGAAATATAAACATATTTTGAGTAAATATAGAAAATTTCCCCATAACTCTCTATAAAAACGGGCAGATACCACCATATTGACAGGAATAATGGAATTTGTAGTCTTTGCAATATTAATGTAATAGAAGTTCTAGGGTGTCCCTTCTAGTGTACTTATAAGAGATAAATATATTAAATCATATTACAAAAACCATCAACATTTAAATTAACGCAACTACTGTTCAACGTAAATTTAATACAGCTAATTAAATTGTGTAAATGTTTGACCACTGCTACCATTGATAGAACAGGCAACATTGATACATGGCGTGTGTTATTATATTGTATATGTTTGACCACTGCTACCATTGGCAACATTGATACATGACGTGTGTTATTATATTGTATATGTTTGACCACTGCTACCATTGATAGAACAGGCAACATTGATACATGACGTGTGTTATTATATTGTATATGTTTGACCACTGCTACCATTGATAGAACAGGCAACATTGATACATGACGTGTGTTATTATATTGTATATGTTTGACCACTGCTACCATTGATAGAACAGGCAACATTGATACATGACGTGTGTTATTATATTGTATATGTTTGACCACTGCTACCATTGATAGAACAGGCAACATTGATATATGACGTGTGTTATTATATTGTATATTATTACTATGCATGTATTATCCATTTATTATTCTTTTATTAATTCTATTCCGTTGCAGCTTACTATTCCCCAACAATGAGCACATTGTATTATTTTATTTAATGTTTACAAAATGTATATTTCTTTGACAAAATAAAACTGTATTCATTAAATACAAAACCCCCAAAAACCCAACCATCTTTTGATTTTACGTTTCGCAATCCGATTATTAATTAGAACCATATGCGTGAGCTACTGCCCCCCTCGCCCCCCGCTCCCCCCCCCCCCTCCCCCGTGCTGGTGCAAAATGTCAAATTCGTGCAAAAATTATAGATATTTGGGCAAAATGTGCTAACCTGAGACCTTTTCAGCATGTATTTCCATCATTCTACCCTTAAACGTTGTTTTATTATATGTAAAAATGCGCAGTGATTCGTTTGCAGCCCTATATAGCTGTTTGGTAGTCATGCTAATATTAATAAATGTTGTTATCCAGATTCAGGAATATTCGTTTAATTCGGAAAAAAGCCAACCTGCTCCCCTACAAAAATGGGAGCCCGTACGCCTATGACCAGAATCTCTACCCCAACAGTTACCCTCATGCAAAGACAATCCTGGAAATATTCAATAATATTAAATGATGTTCTATTTTGTATGATACTTACATCCCGAATGAAAACTAAAATTTTCACACTTGATACGAAATGATAGCGAGTTTAAATCGTATAAAATGTTATTACTCATCAATCCCCTTAATCAATTTTGTTTTAGTGAACTTACTATAAGGGATGGAAACGATAACATTCATGTAAAATCCAATATAATATATTAACAGCTGCGGTGGTACATACCATTACCTAGAAGGACGTTCAGCATTCATACGAACAATGAATGTAAAACATTATCATGTTCAATTTTAAAAAATTCCAAATGAATGAATGAATGTTTAACGACACCCCAGCACGAAAAATATTGGGCTATTATTGGGTGTCAAACTATGGTAAATACCAAAAATGAAATGATGAACAACATCATAAGAATTCAACGGTTAGATTAAAACACAGTGTAAAGAACTGTACAAAAATGCAAATATCACAGATTGGAAAAAATAAAATTTAGAATAAAATTCAGTATCAAGAAGAAATTGCAACAAAAGTTCAGGATGGAATCAAAATGATTTTTATTCCAAGTGTATAACTATTTCATCAATGTAAAATACTATAAAATAATATTTTTCTTCAGACAATGAGTACATGGAATATAGAGAATTCCCATTCTGAGGTTAGGCTTTTTTTGTCAGTAGCAGAATGAGGGAATTCTCACATTCGTTCATACATCAATAGAAACAGTTTTAAATAAATAATAACATTTTCTGATTTAACATTCACAAATAACGTAAAGAGTTATTTTATTAATTTCAAATAAAGAAAATAGCCAAAACGATCTATCTTATTTTCCAGCATTGATGAATGTACTTGCAAAATCGAGGTTAGTCGTTCTTTTTTAATCACATGATATCACTTGGACAAAGCCAAGCATTTATATAAAAAAATTGACAAACTAGAATTATTCACCATTCAATTATTGATTTTAATCATATGACAAACTAGAATTATTCACCATTCAATTATTGATTTTAATCATATGACAATTTTCTAATTCCATCTTACATATTAGTACACTGAATAAATTAATGTTTCCATCCTTACATTTTCCAAATGTTTATGATTATACAATATTTTCGGAATCAAGGTACACTAAGAATATATATATGTGTATGTATGTATGTATGTATGTATGTATATGTATATGTATATGTATATGTATATATGTGTGTATATGTGTATATGTGTATGTATGTATGTATGTATGTATGTATGTATATGTATATGTATATGTATATGTATATGTATATGTATATGTATATATGTGTGTATATGTATATGTATATGTATGTATGTATGTATATGTATATAGGAAAAATGTAGCCGGTTTCCTTTGATGACTATGTGTCAGCATTACCAAATTTTTGACATCCAATAGTCGATGATTAGTCAATCAATGTACACTAGTGGTGTCGTTAAACAAAACAAACGTTCTGTTTCTGATTAAAACGACAAAAACCCCCCAAACAAGACAATCTTTAAGTCACATTTAAACGTGTAACATTCCTGGCGACATCTGTGTAATTGTACATGTCTTTTTAAAGTCTCTCTGTCCTTCTGTGTGTCTACATTATTACCCTCGTCCATCAACCTACCCACCAGTCCGTCCACCCCTGTATCCCAACATTCGTTTATCCGTTATTAAAGACAAAAAGGGAAAAAAGAAGAAGAAAAAAAGGAGTGTATATGAATTGTTAGTTAATTACTCATTATAATAAAATATAAAAACAAACACATTCCCCCATTGAAAAAACCCTATACAAAACCAAACAACCTCACCAAAATCCCCAAAGCAACCCCCCAAACCCCCCCCAACCCCCCCCAAAACAAAACAAAAACAAAACCAAAACAAACAACAACAACAAAATGGCAACAAAATAACAACAAACAAACAAACAAAACAAACACCAACAACCCCAAAACATTCAAGCAACACACACATATGAAAGAAAACTTGGAGTAAAAAGCCATACCACTAAACATACTGGTGAGTTAAGTCATCCTGACCGCCTTCAAAGTGGTGAAAACAATGAGTTGCGATGTGTAGGAGACAGCGGCCGGGTGCCCGTCATTCCGCCAGTCCCCGATAAGGCGCCTCATCACCTCCACATGCCGACTACACCGACATTTGTCATGCCTGCTTTCACCGCAGCGAGTCAGACAGTACGCACTGCCAGCACGTGCAATGATTTCTGACATATCGCTTTGTTTTCCCCAATTTTTGTGTCTCTTCGTAGGCGTGCAGGCAGTGCAAAGACAATGAAATGTAATCTCTTTGACAAGTTTTTTTTCTGGTTTACAGTGTTGTACTTGTTACTGCATGAGCAACAATTTACCGTCAGCTTTGATGTTTTGCCGATCAATTAGATATGGATATGTATAGCATATTCCAGTCAGTGTGTTTCCCTCAACTTACAGATGCCAAGTTGGAGGTAAATTGTGGCCGTACTTCATTATTCCATCATGTCTACAGGTGACAGGGGCACGTGCATGTAGTTATAATGTTCACGTTAATTATTCGTTATTAACACAGAGTACGATCACTGATAGTAAAAAACCCAAAAACAACGACAAGAAACAACAAAAACAATTATATAAAGAATCATTCCTGAAAGGAAAGAGGTCAGCTGACCCCAATGGTCGTCAATTTGCTAAAACAAAAAAACTAGCCAGTTCTTGTCATCCAATAACGAAAATTACTGCTACTGTTATATGAACGAAATGCCTCAAATGGTTCAAATAAATCATTATTTATTTCTTCAAATATTTATAGGTAAACTAATAATTTGGATTAAAAGAGCATAACTTGTTTTGAATCTGAACGACCAAACCGTAATACATTATCAGGGCCGTATCTCTGCACAATGCAAAGTCGAAAGAGCATTTCCATAAATCTCTATCCAGTGGCTCCTCTATAGGTGGACAGCCACTCCCGATGAGAGCCTTTACTGGAGATTCCATCATTCTTGCATCGCCTCAAAGAGGACTGTCACTCTCAAATATAGATTCATTTGAGTCTTATTTTACTGCATGTGTAATATCACTGGTTTCTCGTCTTGTATGACTATGTTCTGCTTCTTTTCGCAAATTAAAGTTTGCACTTCATAGCTACAAAACATGAAACGCCGAGCCTTTAAGTTTAACAGTGCCCATCTTATCTACAAGGAAAAGACCATATTTTACTGTACCTCAGTTCAAAACTTTGAAAAAGCTTTAAAGTACTGGAAATTAAAAACACACAAAAAAACCGGGTGCACTTTACAGTTTACGATTTGTTTTTCTGCTACGATCTACAGCATGTCTTTCACACTGTAACTTTACCAATTATACTTTCTGTTTTTCTGAATGTCTGTTGCTCGCTCACTCTCTCGTGTCGTTAGGTCAGGTCCGATCAGGTCAGAGTGTTTAACGTGCACATTCAGAGCAAGCTGTTGTAGCGCACGCCTGTCCTGGGCACAAGTGCCGGCTCCTCCGTCCAGGACAGGAGTCGTGTCGTTACTTGCAGCAGCTTAATATAATACGGTTTAGGAAATAGTTCCTCATTAAAAAAATACTACAAATTCTAATATGCTTTTTAAAATCTTTCTTTGATGACCTCTGTAGTATTTAAATAACCCATTGGTTTGACGTTACTTGCTATATGTAGTACTAACTGGTAACAACTGTGCAAGTGGTATAGTGCCACTTGCTATACGAGGTGGCGCTAAGGCATGGGACTGTTAACTGAAAAATTCCATGGTCGACATATGTTAATTTTTGACACGGTACTTGTCACTCTCTAAAATTAGTAGTCACATGACACTTTCGATAGTGTTGTATTTTTCACAGAATATATTCTGACATAGAAATTGTATTGAACTGCATAGCTTAATTAATGGTGTGTAACCGTAACCAATTCATTCATCCATTCATACATTCATTCATTCATTCATTCATTTATATTTATATTCTTGCTTATATCCAATTATGGTTCAAACACGCTGTCCTGGGTACACACCTCATCTATCATGACTGTCCAGGACAGCAGATTAGTGATTAGTTGTTAGTGAGAGAGAAGTCGGTGTAGTGGTCTTACACCTACCCAATTGTGGTTAAACTTGCTCTGGGTGGGAGCCGGTACTGGGATGCGAACCCAGTACCTACCAGCCTTATAACCGATGGCTTAACCACTACACTACCGAGGCCGGTTTAAGTACTTCGCTGTTGAAACATTTTTATTTTAAGGCCGCCTTGTACCATGGCATGAGAACGTGTATTACCAAAGATCTGAGGTCCATGCATGGGAAACCATCAAAAGTCAGGAAGTACACGAGTGTCCGAAATGATCATCATCAGTGGACACACAGCTCAAGTTGACCACTGTCCAAATGCCATGTGTCAAAAGATGACATTATTAATTTGTTGAAGTGTTTGAGGCTAGTGGTCAGAATGTCTTTCATGAACTTCACACACACACACACACACACACACACACACACACACACACACACACATACACACACACACGTTAATGTTTTAATAATTTAAATTGAAAATTTGAAAGTCTATTTAGAGTTTTGATCGGATAGTTCTAAAACTTGGTACTGTGATTTCCTGGAGCAGTTTTCACAAACTAGTAGAAATATATATTTTGAAAATTTTGAATTTGTGAACTTTGTATTGATTTTAAACATTTTAAATAGAAATGTAACATTGAACATTTAAAAATCTATCTTGTCCTAAAATTTGGATTAGATAGTTCTGAAACGTGGTATAGGTATTCTTAGGGGCAATCTTCACAAACTAATCGCTATTTTAGAAATTAATTAATGTTTATTAAATGTTTTTAAAATTTAAATAAAAAATATGAAAGTCTATGTTCTCCTAGAGGTTTGATCGAATAGTTCTGAAACGTTGTGGGAAGTCTTCACAAATTAATAGATATATTTTTTGAATTATTTAACTGTTATTAATTTTATTATTAAATAAAGGTTTAACAATAAAACTTTTTAAACTCTATTTTCTCCTAAAGTTTTAAATTTAAAAGGTTCAAACAGAAAAGTTACCTCTGCAATGACAGTGGAGCTTTCCAATACAAATTTGTCTGTGGTCAGTCTGCTCGTCGACTGTCCGTCTATCTTCATATAGAGTTTTAATTTGATTGTTCTGAAACTTGGCACAATGATCCTCTGGGCGATATTTGAATTTTTATTAAAGTTGTTAAAACATTAAATGGAAAATTCTAAATCTATCTTCTCCTAGAGTTTTGATGGCATAGTTCTGAAACTTGGTATGTACTAACACGAGTTTCCTTTCAATTAAATATAATAATTAAACCCTAACATTAGAAAAGAAAAATAAGTCTTTGTCTCCTGATGTTTTTTTGATTCGGTACTTCTTTTGGATAGCTTCCACCAACTAATGAATAGTAATATAAAGTGAATAAAACTAGATATAATTATGACGCAGTGTCTTTTTGAATGGGAATCTTTGCTGTAAGACTATGCATCTTATGTGTATCCCGTCTCTTTGGCAATAAAAGATAAGATATGCTTTCCTTTGCTATGCTATGCTATGCTATGCTATGCTATGCTATGCTATGCTATGCTATGCTATGCATGCTATGCTATGCTATGCATGCTATGTTATTCTTTGCTATGCTATATTCTTATGCCTACATAATAAGAAACTAAAGCATGGCGTATGTGCATGCATGCATGCATACATGCATACATATATATATATATATATATATATATATATATATATATATATATATATATATACATACATAGCATACATACATACATGCATACATGCACACGTAGCATACATAGCATACATACATATATATATATATATATATATATATATATATATATATATATATATATATATATATATATGTGTGTGTGTGTGTACACGTACATACGTAGACATATATACATATTTACATACAGTTCGTAAACATATTTAAGAACAATCGTTATATTTATATCTTTCTCATATGAGAGAAACAGTTCGACTTACAAATTGTCTTCACTATTCTTAATTCTTTGTGGAATAATTTTGGTTACTTTGTTAAAACCAATTTATAGAATCCGTGCTTGTACAGTGTATGGAGTTGTCATTATTGGTACATGTATTATGCTGCCATAGATTCCATAATGCATGGCAGAAATTTCACCCTTTTAACAATTATTCCCTCTTCCCATTTTTATAAATTAAGAATTCATCATGCATATTGTAGAAAAAATATTATTGTTATATTTTTAGTTAACCAAAATATTTACATATAATTTGGAAACAAAATAATAATTCTATATTTTCAGTTTACGTTAAAACATTTTTTTTAAATCTACTAAATCTGAACGACAAAACCGTATTTTGATATCAAAATCGTATCTCTGTACAAGGCGTACATTTAATTTTAGAAGTTCAGTTGGTATATTTGTTTTCATTTTGTTGCTTGCTGGCAACTCATGATACAAGTCAACACGATGTTTTCCGTCCAGACATCCGACTGCTGTCCACCAGGCCATACGGTCCTCTGGCCTTGTAATCGTGTAATAATTTAGTTTAATGCTGATTAAAGTTCCCAAAATCACATTTCCAGTTGCTGTTTGACCTCTATGTTTAAAGACATCCTTCTGCTATATGTTGGTTACAGTTACACTTAACCACAGGAATATAACCTCCATCCCTATAAATATCACCTCATGGCATGATCAAGTTCATGCCATTTAAAAGGAGCAATCAGAGGCGTTTGCTATACTGGTTTTTGCGCCTAAGTTAGATGAATGCGAGCGCTCGGTCTCCTGAACACGCCACTGAATCCTTTACTGGGTGGCATTCAAGTTTGATATCATTGTTCAGCACAGTGTTGAAATGACTTACCAATGACTGTCACCCAAGGACATGTCAAGGTTAGTTGAAACTGTATTAAAGCTTCTCTAATTGCTTTTAATTCTGACTCCTTTCAACGGATGACTTTCGTCTTTGACTTGTGTTACTAAATCTGTGAATCTTTCAGCTGCACATATTCATGAATATGACATACACCCAATACAAGATCAAGGTCATCGATAACTTGATTTTTATTTCATGATTCGTTTCATGGATGGCTTACAAATTATTAGGTATCATATCTACAGTAAATGACAATCTTCCAACTACATACCCCTCGGTCTACGCATTTGATCCGGGTCAGTTAAGATCATTTGAAACTAATTGTATCCAACTCCTGATTCTTTTAGCAAATGGCTTTCGTATTTGATATACGTTTTTTTTTAAAACCAGTTTTAATCTTTAAACTGCACTTCTCATAGCCATACATGAATGAATGAATGAATGAATGAATGTTTAACGACACCCCAGCACGAAAAATACATTTGCTATTAAGTGTCAAACTATGGTATACCCATAAATGAGACATCAGGGTAATGTATTGTTTTAAACAGTTTCAAGCCTCTAGAGAAAACGTTCAGTGGTTTAATTTTGCAATATATAGAAAGTGTGTGTATTTGTGGGTGTGCAGTTTTTAATGCTCCGGAGAGTGTACTCTTCTTTGAGATTAATACTCTAGTCCTAATTCAAACAACAACATTTATTATGTGTACGTATTTATCTTTTCATTATATAGTAACTAATATGTAAGTCATCATAGCTTTTTCGGGGCGGAATGTAGGCCATTGGTCAAGCGCTTGCTTGATGCGCGGTCTGTTTGGGATTGATCCCCGTCGGTGAAAAAACCCAAGACTGGTATATTAAAGGCCGTGGTATGTGCTATTCTGTCTGTGGGATAGTGCATATCAAAGATCCCTTGCTACTAATGGAACAATGTAATGAGTTTCCTCTCTGAGACGATATGTCACAATTACCAGTAATAAGTAATAGTGATTAATAAATCGATGTGTTCTAATGGCGTCGTTAAACAAAAGAAAGAAACAAACATAGCTTTGTCATTGCAGTTCTTTACTAGCTTAGACAGATTTTAGTGTCTTTTCCACAATTACAAAATTATGTAACAAGGCTCATTGGGTTAAGACAGGCCAGTTTAATTGCTTAGTATGTATTACAAATAATAAAAAGAGTTAACAGTATTTTTAAAAATTAGAAATTACATTTTTAACTTATTTAAATGATACCCCAGCACGAATTACACAATGGCAAGATATACCGTTGACCCGTCTATAATAAAACTGTGTTTAGCAACCACTTGTTTATGAAGAAAGCTCCAGGTATATCATTTCTGTTTATAGACGTTAACTTCTAAATAAAGTCAGCCTGAATAAAAGACCATTATCCGTAGGTCTCATGACAACTTTTATAAACAGGTTTAACTGTAGCAGTTGTTATTTACATAAGGAATTCCCAAAACAAAAACACCCCTAAATTGTAGATCGTAAAGTGGGACTGATACGAAACCCGACAAATTCCTTCCATTCCTGACGGAACCGCGTTGTGAACATTGTCAGTGTGACTACAATGACTACCGGGTGTCGATCATATAAACGGCTTCCTGTATTACGGGAAGCGCTGATCGCTTTAACGCATGCCCAGACACATGCTTTTGTAATAAAGCAGGCCATTAGGCGCAGTTCTAACAAAGTAATAAATATTGTAATTAGCAAACGACGATAATCACTGAGAATATTGCAGCTGAAAAACGCCTACAAGTTAAATATGCTGACGCCGGGGGTTATATTTAAATACAATTAACTCTCCACCCAGTGAGCAAATAGGAAATGTCAAAATTTACTTATTTATGTCAGGAGTATATCAGGGAAAATGGCGGGATTTGACGAACGCAATAAGCTGAGACGACACTTCAGTGTTATGAGCGTCTGTTATTTTAAAGGAAAGACGATATTTGCACCAGAAGAGCCGACACCGATATTCCAAGTGGGAGACGATAGGTCAACGTCAATCACTTGACGATTACGTATAGCTTATTACGCCACTGACATAACTTGACCTTGCCATTGAAGTCTACACCATCCCGCCAAAAAACAACGAAGCAGACGGCAGTGAAGTACTCACCTGCAAGACGTTTACTCCAGGGTCATTCCGGGTCAAATATCCAAAGAACGAACTTTGCATGTACTGATAAAAAAATGGTTTTCTGATTATTTTTAGAAAAACGTTAAAAGATAAAATTTTAAATATCAAACAAGAAAATACCAACGTTAATTTCTGTCCTCCTTCATTCCCTAAATGACATGTCTCCAATATCACTAGACGCCCAATAGCAATGAACTGGGGTGTATTTAAATCCACTCATTATTTTCAGAGATAGGATGTATGACAAGGTACTTAAAATAATTGTCATTAACACTTCTCTTTTTATCTTACTCTGTCCCAAAGAAAATAGATTAGTTCAGCCTTATAGGAATACTATGTTATTGTTGTTTTTCATTTTAAAATTGTTTAAAACACAAATTGTATCAAACTAATAATGAAAACAGCATAACATGAACATCTGTATATTTCTATATATAAATCGGTAAGTCGAATTTTTGTTTATATATCAATTATTTGTATAACACAAAAGCGCACTTGGAAAATACATTTATTTTCCTCGTGTAAAATGGTGAGAGAGACAAAAAAGAAGAAAAAAAGAAGAAAAAGGAGAGAAGAATGCTAGGTTGAAACAAGACCATTACAGAAGGAATATAAACAAACATGTATATACGCAGCACGTTTCCCTGGAACCGCATGTTTCAACCATCTACCAACACTGCTGCCTGAGCCTTCTTTAATTTCCCATACATCATTCCTGGTAATGGTTTTCGAATCTATTATTTCTTAACGCAGTGTTTTAACTCGTTGGCAAGCGGTCATGAATAATTTGAACTTAGTGAGATGTTGCCGAGATACCAGAAGCGTATTGTTGTAATTGTGCATGTTGATGACTTACATTGTTTATATACTTTGTTTGGTTTTCCATGCCCCATTTCCAGTGGGCTGTTCTTCAAGCGACTTTGTATACCAGACTCGTATCGTGTTCGCCATTATGACAAATGAAGACATCGTTGATAGTGCATTTCATATTTTTACTACATTTTTACCTCCAGTTTTTTCCCATAAAGATTTTTAGATGTTTGTCACCTTGGAAAAAGATAATATCTCAGTAGGCGCTTTGTTGTGGGATGCGATCCACGTTCAGGACGAAGATCAGAGCGACGTGTACATGCTCCAGCCTGGCCTTTGATCTCAGCGCAGCTTTTCCTTATTGTCTTCATGATAGCGGTACCCGGGCGTTGGACGCAAAGTTGATACTTCCATTGCAGCTATTCTGTTGTATTTTGTTTCTCTAAGCATTTTCTGTTAATGTAATTACTGTTGGTCTATACAGTATCTGTATATATTATACAGCTGAGAAATTTTAATGATAATAATATTGGAACACCGTTGTAAAAAAAATTATGGTAATCAAAGGGGATATTCGAGTTAGGTATACATTGACCCAAACATCCTTCACAACTGACCCTAAATGATACATGCGAAATACTATAACGTTATTGTAGATTATTACTTACTGCATGATTTTCATATTTTGCTGTTTATTTTAAAACCATTATTACACTGTAAAATGTAGAATAAGATGTTGTGTCATTAAGTTCAAAATATTTAGATAAATCCAAAACATTTAAGAATATATGGTTGAATTAATTAATCATATCCGTAGTAGAATATCACGATGCGTATCTGAAAAATATTTACTATCTAGTATGATGTGAAAAATCGTATCATTATAAATGACCATAGTGATAGGTGTTCGCGGAAGATAAGCGCCTCCTGCTATGCTAATTTGTAACAGATTTGTTTAATTCAATAAATACTATAATAAAGACAACTTTAAAAGTTCCAGGAGCCACTCAATATTGACTAAAATTAACTAATTGAAATATGACAAAGGCAAAATGGAGAGAGAAGAAAAGTTACAAATGTGGTTCAGAAAGTTGATACACGGAGATACATGATAGGCCTCAGATTACAGTTATCTTCCCATTTGGTTGTCCAAAATCCGGAAGTTTCACCGCGCAAGTAGTCTACTGTTTGACTGTGATTATTTCATGGCAGACAGCTATGAAGTGGCAACTGTTTGACTGAAGTGACAGGGGATAGCATGTAGTTTGTAAACATGTGTAACTTGTTGACATTGAGGACTTGTTTGTGGTAATTCCGGCCCATGCAAAAGTAGTGCTTTTTGTGTAAAATGGGTGTACTCCGGCCTGGTTTAGAGGGTGTGTCTGTTTAAACCAATATGCTGGGAGAAAGAGCTGGACAACAGGGGTTGTCCTTTTCAGGGTATGTGTCCCCCATGCAGGCAAAGGTACATACAAAACTTCACGGGCCTGCTGATATTAATAAAAATGTTATAGCCACTAAGGCTATATAGAAACATATAGCGAAATTAATTGTGGTCTGAGGCCTGATATAGTTCACACATTACACCGGTTAAATGCTTGATTCTGATGAAAGTATTATAACCAAAGAGGTGAAATTACACAGACTGATTGTGCATACCACAAGGAATATGAAAACTAATTTATTTATTTTCTAAATATTTTATTAAATAAATTTTTTTTTTTTTTGAATTTATTAAAAATTAAAATTAAAATTTTAAACTTTTAAATTTCAATATCCTCCAAAATAGCATAAAATGACCTCTGATGTTACTACAGGTTGTTGCAATATTTTTTTAACAGTTTTGAGCTAATAATTTGGTAAAAAAAGAGCAAACGTTGGATTTTGTTAGTCAATATTGAGATTTTAATTTTTTTTACATATTGAATTTTAATGAGTTTCTCAATTATTGCAATTGGACAGAAGATCTAAATATAATGAATATATCACTACCAAATGTAATTAAACACTTTAAATAAATAGTATACAGTTTTTAACAAGATTAAGTACTCTAATAATACATTTCACCTACATTTATGTAAATTACACACTTCAGTCATTTTTCAAAAATGGTCTTTTATCCTTAGAAAATCTAATAGGCTAATATTCTATGCTGTCTGAATGTATTTATTGTGTTCAGTAATCAGATGCTGGTATACTTGTCAAGTTTATTGCAGAAAATGTGCCAAAAAGGTTAACATTTGGCTTGTAATACATATGGCAGAATAATCCATAATGCATATTCAGTGGTCATTACTACAAACATCCTTCCAATCAAGAAATACTACACTGAGGTATCCCAGACACTGGCACATGACTACACTTGTTAACAGTTATCACTGGAAACTGAAAAATATGGTGCAAGTACCTCTTGGTAGGATTTATATCAGCATTTTGTGACAAAATCTTCATTTTCAAAGTTGTCGTCAACAAAAAACATATTATGGTGTATACCTAAGTAATATCTGTAGGGCATATTCATATTAATATGCATTTATATGGACTGTTTTGCCTTTTACAAAGTGGCTACATGTCTAATACAGTAAATGAAGTAGATTAAGTAAATACAGCAGTTCAAAATTGAATATGAGGCCTATCATGTCTAATTTTCCCTGAAATTAGTGTGTAAACATTTGTTGCAAATGGCCCCAATTTTGTGACTTTCACCATCCCTCTGACACATTTCTAATAATGTATCATGAATTCAGTCACCATATCTTTACTAAGCCTCCACTTATCATATCTAAAATGCAAAATTTTACAGTTTTAGATTTTTTTGTTTTTCAAACATTTTAATTTAAGTTTAATATTTCATTAAAAATGAAGTAAAATCTAATGAGTGATTTTTTTTCCTTTAAATATTTCAAAATCTTTCCAAGACAACACTGTGCAGATAGAACATATGTAGAAGAAAAAATAGCTGCTCATTGTATGAAGAAATTCCAAAATTTGATAAAGTTATTACATTTTGAAGTTGGTGTCCCTCAAGTTTCCATTGGTAAAATTGGCCATGGCAAGGCACTGTGGTAGGTGTTTTAACACAGCCTCTATATACTCTCAGTTTAAAGGTGACATACCGATACTTACTGAACATTGCTTTAATATGTATATCATTGGAATGCATTAGTGTGGGCCAGTTTTTAGGGGGAAAAATGGACTGATAGGCCTCAGATTACAGTTATCTTCCCATTTGGTTGTCCAAAATCCGGAAGTTTCACCGCGCAAGTAGTCTGCTGTTTGACTGTGATTATTTCATGGCAGACAGCTATGAAGTGGCAACTGTTTGACTGAAGTGACAGGGGATAGCATGCAGTTTGTAAACATGTGTAACTTGTTGACATTGAAGACTTGTTTGTGGTAATTCCGGCCCATGCAAAAGTAGTGCTTTTTGTGTAAAATGGGTGTACTCCGGCCTGGTTTAGAGGGTGTGTCTGTTTAAACCAATATGCTGGGAGAAAGAGCTGGACAACAGGGGTTGTCCTTTTCAGGGTATGTGTCCCCCATGCAGGCAAAGGTACATACAAAACTTCACGGGCCTGCTGATATTAATAAAAATGTTATAGCCACTAAGGCTATATAGAAACATATAGCGAAATTAATTGTGGTCTGAGGCCGTCTCTGTTTCCGCAATTTGCAGAATTTTACAAATATTAATCTAAAACAAAAGTAATTAAATTAACTAAGTCAGAAAACTTAGTAATTATTAACACAAATGATTTTATTTTCAAACTTGAAATTCATATTAGTTGATTTGAAATAAGTTTTCATAAGATCAGCATTAGTTCCTGACCTATATCAGCCGTAAATAAGACAAAATGTTACAAAATTATAATTCGTACGTGTTCTTTGAATTAAGTTCTCGTGACCACAGTGTTACTGTGTGACCGATATCAATCCTAATTTACTCTCCAAGTAGGTGAAAAAAGTGAAAGGACTCTTGTAGATAAGTACATCTCAAGATGTGCATCGCGAGTTTTTGACCGTGTGATTGACAGCTCGCACCTTAATCTTCCTTTAATGATATCCTCTCCAAGCACTTTGATATGCAGGGACAGGTTTCAACTTTCACAAACACTGATACATATTCTACTTTTGTCAGATGCATCCAGGGCGGTTCTAGGATCCATCGAGGGACACTAGAGAAAATATACAGAAAGAAAGGACGTTTTAATCTAAGAGTGATGGGGTATTATTAAATTTAACCAGAAACCTTTCTTATCAAAATGACAAAACTGTTATCGTGTTCCAAAATCATATGAAATCTCTTTTCAAGACAAAGTTGAAGGTTCGAAGAATATTTTGTTAGAGATATGACATATATGGTAATAGCATTACTGAAAACATGTACACAATTTTCTAATGACACTTAGACAAGGAGAAGACAAGAACTGAAGTGTATTTCTTTTTACAGAACTGATTAAGTCGAACATTTAGTAAAATTGAGATAATCACATAAATTCTTGTTTAATAAACTATGCAAGGTTAAATATTCAGTTGTTGTTAACATTCACCAGTAGTATTTGTATAAATAATCTCCTCGAGAGTGGCTGTCCTCCTGTTGACGAGACACTAGATAGATATTCATGGAATCAACCAGTATTTTGCCAAACGTTCATTGAAATGTCTGTTCGACTCTACATTGTGCAGAGATACGCTGTTGATCGCGAACAACCGGGGTATGTTTTCGTTCAGATTTATAAATGTTTTAAACATATCCTACTTTTTCTCAACTTGACATCCTGTGGACTTAACGGGTTTTGTTAAAACACATTTCTATTGTTTGGATTAAAAAAGAATAATAGTAAGTTTAGTTTACTACTCATTCTTGACTTTGTAGCAACTGTAACATGTTCCCGCTAAAATAATCCTTAAACGATTAATATTATATTAATTCAATACGGTACATGTATTTGCTTGGAATACCACTATCTGTATATCCAGTGTATTTTTCGTTGTCCTAATTTTATATTAACAGAAAGTGGATTTTACACCCTAATATATATTTTTAATACGTATGAATTTGAGATACAGAAATTGAAGAAACCAGAAACACATTGGACATACATACATTAAACAACTCTGTTAGCCAGAAAAAGGTTACAATGACTTGTTTTAATATACTGTATTTAAACACCATATTAACATGGTGAAATACTAATCACGTTATCCACTTAGAGGACTGATACCAGAAAGTGTATAGCAGGAGAATAATAATCTTCCCACGAGCTAGCAATATTATCCAATTCTGGGTTGCATGAAAAAAAACCCCCGAAAATGGAAACAGTATTTACTCCTTATAATTATTTTCATTTTTTATTATTTCAGTTTAATCAATCGTTTTCACAAACGATTACTTTTATTGAATGATTGATATATTGAAAATTGCAGTCGCCATTATTGTACAATTTAATGTTTGTAATTAGGGGAGGGCATCATAAGTTGAATAACTAGTGCCCAATTCTTGTATGTATGTGTGTGTGTGTGTGTGTGTGTGTATATATACATGTATACATATACACACACACACACACACACACACATACATGCATACATACATACATACATACATACATACATATATATATATATATATATATATATATATACACACACATACATATATATATATATATATATATATATATATATATATATATATACATGTATATATACACATACACACACACACACACACACACACACACACACACACACACACACATATATATATATATATATATATATATATATATATATATATATACATTACATTATATTATATTATATTATATGCAATAAAATATGTTTTCAATATAAAGACAGCTACAAAAAACCCTCCGCAAGCTAAAAACGTATGTTCAACTCTTGCCAAGTTCAACAGATATTCAATTCCTATCCAACAGAAAGTTTTTTTATTTAGCTTTTAAAAATCGTTTTTAAAAGGTATGTATCTTTCACTATGAAATAATATAGTAAAATCGACGACAAATAAAAGTCCTGACAAATGACCTATTAATCAATCACATATACTTTATATTTACAACAATGTTTTTTAAGTTTTAGTTTTTTCTGAAACATTTTAATTTATTGTGGGCAACATCGCACGAAACTAAATTTCTGATTAAACGAGTAATAGTGCGTCCTAGCCAGTGCACTACTACTGATATATCAACGGCCGTGGTATGTGCTATTCTGTTTGTGAGATGGTGCATATAAAATATCCCTTACTACTAATGGAAAAATATATCGGGTTTCTTCTCAAGGATTACATGTCAAAATTACCAAATGTTTGACATCCAATAGCCGATGATTAAAAATCAATGTGCTCTAGTGATATCGTTAAATAAAACATACTTTAACCTTTTAGTTCGGTTCTTCTCGACACCAGTTAGATATGTTCTGCAGTCTGCATATCAGTCACACTGTCCATGGTGTGAGTATACAGATATGATGATTTGCATCTCGGCGAATCAGAGATGAGAATTATTTTTATCCAATAGGCAAAACGCCATCATTGGTCAGACCGTGTTCAGATATGAGATTTAAATAATCAACATTTAAAACAATTGTAATCATAACTGAGGCAGAAAAATTGAAACTGTTAAGTGCGTTAACTCTATGTTGTCGCATGGATATTATGATATATAGGTTTTTTTTACACTGAAGCATATTTATATGAAAATGGAAAACTTTTATGATCTAGATTAACCGATAAAGTTATATTACTTAAAAAAAAACCCAGTTAAATTTAAAAAAAAAGTAATTCAACAATAAGAAACAAACCAAAAATAAAACCAAAACAAAATACCCCCATAAAAGAAAATCATTTTTTTTTTTTTACACATTTTTATTAAATGTCTAGATCAATACTTATTATCATATATATATATATATATATATATATATATATATATATATATATATATATATATATATATGTATATATATCAAACCTTCTTAAAAAGAAAATAATGGGCTAATTGGTTAGATTAAAGTCACAGACCCTAGTTTCAACCTGTAAAATTGGAGACCAAATTTGGTTAATCTTCAAACCAGTAACATATTTGGATAAAGTTACAACAGAGTGAAATATGAGTTGGTGACGTTGAAAGAGGGAAAGAAATGTTTTATTTATTTAACGACGCACTCAACACATTTTATTTACGGTTATATGGCGTCAGACATATGGTTAAGGACCACACAGATTTTGAGAGGAAACCCGCTGTCGCCACTACATGGGCTACTCTTCCGATTAGCAGCAAGGGATCTTTTATTTGCGCTTCCCACAGGCAGGATAGCACAAACCATGGCCTTTGTTGAACCAGTTATGGATCACTGGCCGGTGCAAGTGGTTTACACCTACCCATTGAGCCTTGCGGAGCAATCACTCAGGGTTTGGAGTCGGTATCTAGATTAAAAATCCCATGCCTCGACTGGGATCCGAACCCAGTACCTACCAGCCTGTAGACCGATGGCCTACCACGACGCCACCGAGGCCGGTTTGAAAGAGGGGAAAATCCTTTAAAATAGCCTAGAACTCGTCTCCTTAACCGTTACTTCTCAGACGCACGTGCGTTTTTAAAAACATGAAAAATGCATTTTTGTGGTATTAAAAAATACAGGATGACCAGAAACAATTCTTATGTACGAAAATGGATAATCTAAACAATAAAAGCTAAGTAAGGTTTGATTTCAGTGATCATAAACGGTTTTAATAGTGGAACATACGCCTTAGTCTTTAAAAGCTAGAGTCTGCCACCGTAATTTAATATATAACCCTAATAACCGGGACTGTACCTAGCCTAGAATAACATAGGGGCGGGGGTTGGACAGTGGGAATAGAATCAGAGCCCTGTAAGAAGGTGTCTTCTTCAACTAAAACTGCACCTTTTAAAAAAATTTCAGGTGGTAACCGCCCCCAACCTCGCTATATTCGGCCCTAGTAACCACCCCTTTTCTAAGCACCTTGTTGGCCAGGGAGGAGGACAAAGTATGTGGGTATACCAGGGAGCCATTCTGACCTCCCAAAACCTGCTAAACACACCTCTAGTAACCACGCATTACCCACCCTTTGTACACACCTTGTTGGCGAGGGAGGAGGGAAAATGTATGTGAGTACACTAGGTGGCTGTTCTGACCTCGCTAAATGCCCCTCTGGTAACGACGCATTACCCACCCCTTCTCTACGCACCTTGTTGGCGAGGGAGGAGGTGAAGGTACGTCGGTACACCAGGGAGCCGTTCTGACAAATCGACCAGCCCCACCAGTCTGTTGGCTTTCTCATTAAGTCCGACCCTGAGATTCATTCACGTTTTGCACGCGCCGCTGACTTCGTCTACGTTTAATGCCCAAAACGACGGAGTCGCTGCTCACATCTGTGGGTGAGAAATATTAATGTTTCCTGTTCAAAATAAACATTTCACAGAAATAAAGGTCATCCAGTAATTGCTTGGAATATTCTTTATGGAAAAACTGTTCTAGTGCGATCCAGGCGATATAGATGTCGTGCCTTGCAAGATAATTATGTTATACAATCGCTTGGGAACTAAGAGGCAGAATATTTTGCATAGATTTTAGAAATATACAGATTTTGTTTATGTATCATATTAAGTCAAAACAAATATTTTTGTCAATTTGTTATGTGAAATAAATATGTTATTTTTTATACGGTTTTCTGGTCTAGCGTATAATTAGATAACCAATAAATAAAAATGTATAATATTTAATTGTTTTATTTATATATATCCATAATATTAATAAAATGAAAAGTACTGGAAGGTGGATTTATTCTTAATTTTAAAGTATGTTTTCTACATAATTTACATATTTTTTATTATGATATTTAGTCGTTTCAAATGGATATAATACATTTATACACATTTACATGTTTATTATTTGAAATATATAAAATAACTATGGCATAGACTTGATTTTTTTTCTACATAATTACAATACAACTACAATTTCATATTGAAAAAAAGATATTTAAATGATTTGTTTAACAAATCGGTGCTTACCGGATTTATTTTTTAGAAATTTATATTTGCTACACTGGGATAAATAAATTTTAACTGATTCAAATATATGAATATTGAAAATAAATGTTATTATGTAAGTAATATGCAAACGTGTAGAATCTCTTGACAAACATTTACGTCATCAGTGAAATTCTCCACAAAGATAAGATTTTTATTTTTGTAAAATAGTTCAAGAGACAAATTCAATAATTAAATTAATCGATATAATAAAATAAAATATTATCGTAGACAGATGCTGAATTGTGTCATAATATCTGTTACAATATAGATATTTAAATGTTAAGATCCATTTAAAATTGTATAATAATGTTTTAATGAATTAGAACTAGTAATTTCTAGCTACCCATGACTATAATATTTGTATAATGCTATTTCCACAATACATGTATGACGTCACAGTGCCCTGATTGCTGAAATATATCTTCATTAAACATAGGCGTAAAAACATTATGTTTTCGGGAACAGGCTGGTATGGTAGGTCGGCTTTTATAATTTTATTTGTTTTGCCACATTCACCTCGACGGGTCTAGATAAAATGTTATGTATAGTACACTTTTCACCTACAAATAAATAATAATATTTTAAAAATAATAATTAAAAAAACAAAAAACGAAAACGAAACACAAATACACTAAAGAAAAATGACAGTCGGCCCAATTTCTCTAGGTAGGGTCGGGTTCCTGGAAGTACACAGTTTGTTTTAGGCCTCAATAGAAAATACAAACATGCCTTTTCAGATTGTTCATTCATAACTACAAGTACGGTGATCTTTGAAATATTTAAATTACTCATCCTTTAAACATTATATTTTAAAATTTCGTTAGAATATAATAATAACTGAGTATGTAAAATAGAGGGCTCTAGCTGAGGGATGGGTAACTCAGAATTTTGGCAATAAACTTATATATATATTTTTTTTTTTTGCATGTCAGTTACCTAATAATTCTACTTAAAAACTATATGTTTTGTTTTGTTTTTACATAATTTATTCAAATATAATAATTGTTTTGAAATTTATACGAAAGTGGATAGAGGTAATAATAATAATAATAATAATAATAATAATAATGATAATAATAATAGAAGTACAAATGATTAATTTATTACCTTACTATTTTTATGTTATTTTCTTCTCAGTAGATGCGAATATCATTCCACAATTCAAAAATATTTTGGTAATTTTTAAAACCAAACAAAAACAAGAAAATAGGTATAAAAATTAATTACTCCTCCTCCATTATAACCCCCCTCCAAAAAAATAAAATAACAACCACCAAACGAGATACTGTTGGGGTTTTTTTGGGTGAAAATAACAATTTAAAATTCATTTTAGAAATTAAAAATAATATACAAAAACGTATTTTCTGTTGAAAGTAATACATATTTGTCCTATCTCTGTATTTGTAAACTAGGGTTAATAGGCCTAATATTTTGAACACACCTACACTTTGCGTATGTTAATATCTCATGTTTTTTCCATAACGTGTTTCGTTGGGAATTTGTCAACATACTGCTATAATATTATTTCCAGTCCACTGCTAAGATAATCTTTACAGAAAACTATATTAAAAATTACACAAATAATTTTAAGATATTTTAAATCCGCCTCTCTTTTTGCCGAAACTCTAAGGAAAAGAAAAAATAAGCAAAGCAAAATACAACACTAATAATATTAAGGCAACAAGGGAAAAAAACCTACTCGAGAAAAAACAATATTATGCTACAATTTTAAAAAAGGTTTTTGCAAGAAAAACAACAAAACAAAAAACAAAGATAACGAAAGAAAATAAAACTGAAAAAAGGAAAACTCAATTAGCCACACACGACAGCGTACCTTTTGATGTAAGTACATAAATAAAATGTAGAAATGAAGAAGAAGATGATGATACTACTAAATATATAAATAAACAAATAAATAGATAAATAAATAAACAGCATTTCTGTTATATAATTTCTGTTTCCTACATGTTTCAGTAGAGATAAAAGTAGAAGCATAATTGCATTTGTAATCTTGTAATTCACTGACGGAATGCCGCTTTAGTTATTAAATTAAAATACATAAAAAAAAATCAGAATTATGTTTATGAATTATGTTTTCTTTTTCAATTAATGAATTTACTTGTCCATACTAATAACCATTCACTGCTTGCTCATATAACAAATAAAGGAAGGAATGACTAAATGAATGAATGAATGAATGAATGAATGAATGAATGAACTATTTCTAAACGTTTGACTAATTATAACCATTAGAGGAAATGAAAACAATAAGGAAAGAAGAAGGATAGGGCTATTTATTAGGGTGCACGTTCAAAGAGTATTTATTTTATTTCTTTTGTCCATGTGGAAAATATATTAAAAAGAATGTAACAGTTGAATGCACAAACATGGAAAGGATATTGATAAGGGCGTGAGTGTATAATTTCTCTGTATTTTCTTATTGGGTGTGGGGCAATACATTTGCCAGCAAAACAGCAAACAAAGATATTTTTTTTTATACTTATATGCAAATACTTGTATAACGAAACACACATTACATCAAAATATTTAGCGCCACTGCTTTTTAAGTGGCTAACCTTAGTTTCCGAGGAACGTACCTGTTTTGGTTTTGTAAAAACATATTTTGAGTTATTACAAATACCAGAATGACCAAACATTTTAAGATAAATGTTCAAGCTACTAGAAATGCTGAATTTGACGGTAAAAGAGCTGTACTAGCCGAAACCATTTTACACTGCTTAATAACACGGGTCAAAAGCTTAGAAAGGTAATTAAAAATATTCGGCCTTGAAATAAAAGAATTATTTTTAGTTGGACCACATCAGTATTACTATTAGAACAGATCTGAATATATTAAAGTTTATCATCCATAATAGGTTTTTCTTTGGACGAAGAAATGTGATAGTATCCTTTCGATTCCATCCAGAACTGTTATTGCAATTTCTTCGAGATACTGACTTTTATTCTAAATTTTGATTTGATCAATCTGTGGTATTTGTATTTTCTGCAGTTCTTTACACTGTGTTTTAACTTAATAGTTGCATTTTTATATTGATGTTGATCATCACTTAATGTTTGCATATACCATAGTTTGATACTCAATGACCGATGTATTTTTCGTGCTGGGGTGTCGTTAAACATTCCTTCATTCCATAATAGGTTTTTAATAGATCCGACGTTGGAGAGAATTGTGGTCGGGAAACTAGTAGTAGTAGGGTGCGTGCATACACACAGAAGTCCTCTAACTATACTAAACAACAAAAGAAGTGTAAAAATGTCATCATACAATTAAGTCGATAAATAAACAGTCAAAATGGACACAAAACGTAATGGGATTCAAAGTGAAATTTTAATATAAATTTTAAAAAAACCCCATACACAACGAAATTAATATTAGCGTTTTTTTGTTGTTCATTTTACTGACAGGGTCATGGGCACTCTGCTACGTCAAGCCTTTGAATTTAGGATGCTCTGAAATCCATTTAAAATTAGCTTTCCTCTATTTTAATACTAAACTTGACAACAGCAGGGTGATCATACCGCCTCCCACAACCAACTGCACCGACAACCTAATATGCAATACATATTGAAGCTTAAATAGCGAGTGTTATACATTCATATATATATATATATATATATATATATATATATATATATATATATATATATATATATATATATATATATATATATACCATAATTCTAACTCCACCCCACGCCCCCAGATCATAAAACTGCTATCTTGTTCAATCAATATTTCTGCGACCTGTATCAAGATTAGCTACACCTCTCATATATACAATCAACAACATTAATTAAGGATCAGTAGATGTTTTAAAATAAATGTTTGCTAGTTACATACTATTGTAGTAAGTTTTCATCACGGATGACAGTTGACTTCTAAACATTGTTCAGTAACATTTGATCTGTGATACACGCAAAAATCATACACACGTCAGTTTTTCCTACATCTTTTTTGTTAACTACTGAAATATTCGTTCAGCTAAGATTAGTTACCCGTCTGTTTTGGGTTTATTTCGCTTTAAGAACATGCCACACTGTCGATACCTTACAACGGTAGAAGCTGTATTTCATTTTTTTTATTATATTAAAAGAAAAATGCCGAAAATATCTACTGACTCTTAATTACGTAACTGAGTATTTGAAAATATCATTACAAGTATACATACTGTATGATAAAGATAACACAGACAAAAAATAAGAAAACAGAAATAAAATTTCAGTACAGTAAAAAAACACCAAAAACGTAGACGAATAATAATGACTCTAAATTGCAAAAATAAAAACCAACAAAAAGCACCTACCACAGCCATGTTTCTCTGTTTTTATTTTATTTTATTTTGTTTATTTTCGTTTTCGTTTTAACCAAAAGCCTTCGTACAAAGTTAAATCAATATGAAACGTTTGTGTTAGAGAAATAAAACTTCTGAGAGCATTCTTTTATTCCAAGATGACCAAGGAAGCTGCCTCACTCTAGTTACACGACTGCACCTGCACTCATCTCCAAGATGATGGTAATGCTGCTTTTACGGCAGCCGA
Source organism: Gigantopelta aegis (assembly GCF_016097555.1). Taxonomy (NCBI): domain Eukaryota; kingdom Metazoa; phylum Mollusca; class Gastropoda; order Neomphalida; family Peltospiridae; genus Gigantopelta; species Gigantopelta aegis. The sequence goes on along the minus strand of NC_054702.1, from coordinate 95,802,554 downwards.
GCCTTTGAAGACGAAATAAGTTGTTTTATTTTCGAGATACAATATTCGAGATAAACGGCTTTTAATTTATTGCAGCAACTGCCGATCATCAAATGAGAATAACAGCCCGGTTACGAACAGCGCCGCTGGTGGCGGATCGGTAAGCCGAGGAACTGGACACCTCTGTGGTCAGCAGTGACCACTGTCCAGTCTTATAGAGATCAAAACGTAACGAACGTCAGTAAGCGATACGTCATAGTCAGTCTTTGATACCAGGAACAGAAATGTGCAGAAATAACTATTTAAAAAAAGTTAAAACTGCTCAGTATAAAATGTTTCCATGATTCCATGGCATGATTGACCATAATTATTGTAATTAATTATTAATTTTTTTCGATATTGATAAATCATAATTCACTTGTGACTTTTTAAGTGGGATGCTGTATATAATTATGCAAGTTGATTCTGTAGTCACCTCACAACAGTTTTGTTTTGGTATATATTGGCTTTTATATAAATGCATAGCAGAAATGTGATATAAATAAACGAAATAATAATAATCACATACTCAAGTATTCAAAGTATATCTTATCACAGGGACGGGGTCTAACTCGGTCAGAAGCGCTAGCCTGATGAGCTTGAGGCTATGAGTCTAATTCCCTTCGTGTATCTATTTTTGACACCCCCCCCCCCCCCCCGACCCACTAGTAACTCACGACTAGTATATCAAAGGCGATGGTATGTAATGTCCTGTATGGGAAAGTTCGCAAGAAAGAAAGAAATGTTTTATTTAACGACGCACTCAACACATTTTATTTACGGTTATATGGCGTCAGACATATGGTTAAGGACCACACAGATTTTGAGAGGAAACCCGCTGTCGCCACTACATGGGCTACTCTTCCGATTAGCAGCAAGGGATCTTTTATTTGCGCTTCCCACAGGCAGGATAACCATGGCCTTTGTTGAACCAGTTATGGATCACTGGTCGGTGCAAGTTGTTTACCCCTACCCAATGAGCCTTGCGGAGCACTCACTCAGGGTTTGGAGTCGGTATCTGGATTAAAAATCCTATGCCTCGACTGGGATCCGAACCCATTACCTACCAGCCTGTAGACCGATGGCCTGCCACGACGCCACCGAGGCCGGTAAGTTCGCAAGAAAGACCGCTTGCTACTAATGGGAAAATGTAGCGAGTTTCCTTTAATTACGTGTCGCAAAGACCAAATGTTTGAGATTCAAGAGCTGATGATTAATAAATCAATGTGTTCTTGTGGTATCGTTAATATTAATCAAAGTTTATTAATACACATACCCATAACTGGATCCAAGGTGAACTTTGGTGTGACCATAGCATGATCCCGAATTGCCAGGAAGCCCCTGCCACATGGTAGTAGAGGAACCACGATATGACACTATGATGGCCAATACGTTGCTTAATTTAGACATAAACATACGAAAGAACATACATCCTGAATATGGATTTAAAAGAGAGAAAGTTAATATCTATACAACGACATCTTAGAACATTTTTAAAATATGTCTATTTGGCGTGTATTGGGTAGTTGAGAAAGAGAAGAAACCTGCTTCTGTAACATAGGCTACTCCTACAGACAACGCAACTATGGCCCATGCTTATAAAACTTTTAGAGTCCATCTCATCTCAAATGACGTCACACGCATGCAATTTGTATGGCGTTGCCATAACGTTAACTGTCTCAGACTCTGTTAGAGTCTCGAGTCTAGACTCTAAACGTTTTATAAGCACCATGCTTATATGAATTTTAAACAGGATTTCATGTATCATTTGTGGGTAACTACTTGGCATATAAAATACAGAGTCCACTATGGGCGATCGATCCTAAGACCCATCGCCCCTCAAGCGAGTGCTCTACCACAGCTTTATCCAGCGTCAGTAAACAAATATGCAATTAAACCTGGATAATTATGATACTGTATTTTTAAAATCAAGACATATTTCATATTATAATATGTTTAACATGCATATATATTCCACTATGTTATACTTAAAATTATACTTTTAGCATTCCATTTCAAAAGAGGAGCAACGATGACTACAAACGGTCTGTCTAGCCTTTCATACAATGACATCCTTTAGAAAGGTCCTTCTTCTAGAGAATAAACACATACACTACAGCTCTGCAATCCTAGCGCTACTTTTCTTTTTTTTTTAAACAAAATCAAATCACAACAATATTTTTAATTCCAGCACTGTAAAATAATTAGTTGGTATAAAACAAGCGCTACATTGTATTTTTAGTCAACCAAAAGTTTGCTTTTAGAACAAACGCTATGAACAGAACTGCATGGAACTCGACCCTTGCATATTACTCACAGTGTCTACGCCGATGCGTTGTCCCAAAAGTGATAAATGAAGTGATTTCCAAAGTGTCTGGTGCCTCATTTACAACGTCGAAGCTCATCTAAACCTCAAACGGGGAGAACCTTCTTTCTACATTTCTTGCTCTACGAACAACGAAACTACCTGTCAGAAAAAAAGCCATTGCTTTGTTTTCGGCTACTATTTCCAATATCCGTTTGCACACAAACATGAATGATTGCGTACAGGAACTGGTTACTTTACAAGTCTTCACCTTTACCAGCGATATGACATGAATGACGCTTTTCACCCATTGGGACCATGTTTTAAGTTTAACGGAAAAACATTCACTGCAATAATCTGAAGCGTACCGAAACAGGTTTATATGTCGTTGTTGAAAAGCATGGAATTCTCATACAGTAGCGGCAACTGCATGTGTCGCATGGGGGGAATCGCTACCAGGATTATTCACGGAGTGTTCGCTCCGACGCAATTGCCAAATTACAGGAATCGAAGTGAATTCTGCCATAACCGAGAGAGTAAATCAAAAGCCCCATGTATTTAAAAGCGCTGCAAAACGTTTCATGGATGAAATCTCGACCTTCTGAAGGGAAAACATGCTACTGCGAGTGTATCTGTTGTCGTATGGAGATTTGGTCGGGTTAAAGAAGTGTTAACATATTGTGCCTGTAGTTAGTTAGTTATCTCGTTTGTAGGAGATCGTTTGCAATGTTTGAATGTTGTTGTTAGTTGACTTTGTCGAGAGCACTCGAGTTACCCCGGATCCAGACCGAACACCCGATTATGCAGACTACTTGATGAATGTCACGTTTGATAAACTACCGTGTGATAGGTTTTCTCTTTTTGTATTGATCTTGATGTTAAGACTTCATTTTAACAGTTCAATCTTTTACAAACAAAAACGTCAACCGAAGCGTCACGAATTTGAGATTTCTCTCGGCTATTGCGCTGCCACTGTGAGTGATTGTTTTTGTTTAATAGCACAATAGTTAAGAGTGCAATTTCAGATTTAAAATTAATTTGTGTGTTCAAAGTTAAGTTTAAAACTATTTTGGATTATACATGTTGATTTTGTAGTTCTTTTTCGTTATTAAAATATGATGTTAAAAACTATATGGCAGAAGAAACGTACTTTTTGTTAAAGTAATACAGAGAAAATTTCAAGTTTAAGACTATTTTGAACTATAGATGTTTATTTTGTAACATTTTGTGTTATAGAATATGCAGTTAAAAACTGTATGGCAGAAGAAATATATTTTTTGTTAAAGTAATATAGAGAAAAAGTTTAAATTGTCTGGCAAAGGAAATGCGAACTTGGAAAAAAAGACATTGTATCTTCGGAACATTAACTTGCTGTTGATCCAGATCTGAAAATCTCGTCACACATGTTTGATAGCGTCTAGTGTGTACGGGGCAGTCTTTCTCCGTGGGGGCGTGTCCTGGAACTCTTTGAGTGGCATCTTCACGCCTCTAAGCCAATCAAATGGTGTGATGCCCAATTAATCTGGCGTAGCTACCTCTTGAGAAGCACATGCAATATGAGGAGACAGTAAAAGTCGGGTCACGGGAGTATTCATATGCATAGCGCATCGCCAGGTCTTGTGCAGTATGGGACTCTTAACAAGTCAATATTCATAGAGTGCGCAAAACCAGCCTGGAAGTTCGGCTTTACTTCGCACCATAAACTTGTCAACGTAAATTCCACAAACAAAAGCTGGAACCCAACCATCACCAAAACGGGCTTTCCCTTGACTTCGGCGCTTCCATTATGGGTGAGTTTTAAATTTAATATGAACAACTAAAAAAAAAATCAAACAGTGCAATCTGGGGATTGAAAACGCAAATCGTGCAGCAAATTTAACCTGTGGGATACTGTGATGGTGAGTCTGCGGGATCAATCTGTAGTTGAGTGAAACTGCAAGGGCTGTGATAGAGATCAGTAATAAAGGACGTAGTAAGCAGACAGACGAATTAGTTACATAGAAATTGCTTCCATATGCGACCCCGACCCGATACTGCTACTTTTGGACACACTCAACAACATAAACTTTGATCGTGTGACAGCCAAACACGGCTAAAATGTGAATTTAAGGAGAACGAATTGCCTCAAGTCGCCGACTTGTGTACAGCCTCGCATCGCAAAACGAGATTTCAAATAATTCCCTGGTTTTAAAGCGTTTTAAGTTTCAGATTTTACGATGATAGACGCGTCTGAATGGATCTTTGTTAGACTAAACACACTATATGAAGTATTTGGTTTAAAACTGACCCCGCGTTAAAATGTCACCAAAACTATTGTTCTAACAATTCAGTAATACTAGCTCATTTATCAGTGTTTGTTTTTGTTGTCGAAATGTTTACTTTGAAATTTAAATGAGCATTTTTATTAAATAATTTTTTTCTCTGCGAGTCAATTCGTCTATGTCTAACTTTATTTACTATTAGGCTTTGTACATGTGTAAGGTGTTTTATGAACTTTATATTGCTAGGACTATATTTGTATATTCTTAAAATTCATTTGGCTACTAAAACTGTTATATTGCGCTTTGTAAAAACATATTTATAAATTTTATTCAGGAATTACGATTACACTTGTAAAAGTAAAAATTGAAACCTACCCAAATAAATGATCATTAAAAACACCAGATGTAGTAAAATATATATAATCCTACATAATTAGGGCCAAAGAATGAAAAAGAAGTATAATTATTGGGGGATGCTGTTTCATTATTAAAGTAATATTTATTTTACTACAAATAACAATAGTAAAACATACAATACCTACATTATTATATTAACAATAAACTAAACTAACATATAGAATCTACTGTAAAACTTACCACATTAAAAAACAATAATAAAAAATTAATCTGTTTCAAAATTGCATCTTTACAATGCGTATTTGATTTAAGATATAATGCATCTGTTTAGTATAACACAACAACTTTTGCTATAAAATAAAAAAAACCTTTAAGCAACGAACTGATAAGAAATGTTTATACATTATAATTAATTATACATGTATTGATAAAACACATGAACTAATATATTTTCCTCAATAAATACCAGATAAATATCGGGTTATTATAACTTCAATTCCATATTTATTTCAAATTGAAGTTTCTTCTTCTTTATGTTTTGCAACCCCATAGAATAAAACAAATAAAACCTATCTACTATATGTATTACATGTGCATATTATAAGTAATATATACAATTTGTACGTTTTCATTGTAGTAGAATAAACTATAAGTGTACAAACGAATTTTGCAAAAGTGAAAAAGACTAAAATGACGCAAAAAGCATCTTCCTAAATTGTTAGGACTTGTTTCAATACTGGTTAATATCGTCAGTATATCGGATACTGTATTTCGAACAAATGATACGTCCGTTATAGACACAGTGACTATTTCGATTGTCATAAAATAACAATGTGAACCAAATTTATGTATAATATTAGTATATAAATGCTTTGGTATATCCACGCGCATTGCATTGTTAAATACTAGACGAGAATATTTACTAAAGACATTAAGAATTAAAGTTTTTAGAAATACAGACGACCATATGTACATAAATGAATATTAAATTTGTTGTATATACCAATACACACAACATTTATTGTAATATCACGTCAGGGTATTAAATGTATGTTGATAAACGTATCTAATTTGTGTTCAAATACCTAATAAACCAAAATGTTTTCAAAGATATTTGAATATATGTAGTTCAATTACATTTTTTGTATAAATAACAAATTCGCTCGATTAGAGCTGAATACCACAAAACTGTAGCTGTATTTGGTTTACCTAAAATAACGTGGCATTTCAAGTCATATCTAGCTTTTAGTGTTTCGTATTTACAAAACTTTCATCAAGTTTATTTTAATATTTGCGATTACAATGAAAATACCTTGAAATGTTTGTTTCTTTATATTATTTATATTTATCTATTGCTTTGTAAATGTCTCCTTTTATTTACCATTAATCACTTTATTTTATTTTAACACTACGAATACTCACATAAATCAATAGTTTACTATCTACAAATGAAATACTGCAATACCGATTAGGTATTTCAAATGTAAACATGTTGCATGAATAAGTATACCAAGTGTGAATTATATATTGATATTTATCTATACTATAATAAATAATTTATAAATATACTACTAATCACATGTACTACTAACAATATTTTTTTAAATTCTAACAAAAACCCACAATACATCTCAGTTAGAATGTTAAATTATTCAATAGACATCTGAATATATTTTTTTTAACAGTTCAATAACACAACCATAATAGTGGAAATACTAGTATATATTAATATTTATATTATACCGATATTATACCGATATCATATAAGCCAAAATTATTTATTAACAATTGAAAAGACTTTATATATGTCTTTTTTATTAGTAGTATAATAGCAGCACCATATTACAAGTAGCACAAACATAAACATGCATACATCTGTTCCTGTAGGCATATTTTAGGATTAAAATACCATATAATGTCATGCGTAGACACGAATACGATAAGATAATCAATTTAATAAACGTCTTTCAAAATAAGGTCTTTCAATAAAGGAACATTTACTAGCAGTTACAAAGACTGGTCAAATTCTGTAACACAGTTTTGACAATAATGTTTACTTCTGTACCAGATCTAGGTTATCTTTCTCTAATTTCGAAAACCTTCCACTAAGAAAGTTTTTATTTCCAAGCAAAGACGATCGGTTTCGTCCGATAATACGTTATGATACATATCTTAATTAGACTATTAAAGTTGGACTTCCTTTGCTGTTTCCGAGTGCGGGAGTGGAACTCTATACTAAACTTTACATTCCTCCCACTACTCAAGTATTTCGCTTGATTTGCCGACTGTCACAGCTCGTTTAAAGTGAATCATTGTCTCTGACAAACTTGTTCACACGGACTGCAGCTACGATTCCAGTCCGAGTTAAACCTTCACCAGACCCGTACTTACGAATCTTCAAAGGGTGGGGTGCGCTATCATTGAAAATTAATCTTTACAAGTTACGACCACCAACATTTTTTCATTATTTTCTTCGTAAAATCACTGTCCTAACACGATGACGATCTAGGCTGAATAATATATTTTTGCAACGTAAAACCTCGGCGGTTCGTACATGTGAACAGGGTGGGGACACTGGGAATGTGTGACACCTTCCCTAGAATACAGCCTGAACGTCAACACGATTTAATTCTCATTTTCATGGAAGCTCACGCTCAAACATAGTTTGTCTCGTGTTTTTTTGTTTCAAATAATTCCGAAGAAAATTACCTGCCCTACCTCTGCTTTACTTCTTAATTGCCTTATTTCCAAAAGAAGTCAAATGTCAAGGCCGGGACCAACGAGTCCTGTGGGGGTAACATCTCTGGAAATTATCCGTAGTTAATTAATTTGGCCCAGAAAATTAGCGCTTTCTCACGTCCAGCATGCCCGGCCTGATAGGTTCCTGTGAAGTTGTGATAAGTCCACCTCGTTTCCAAAGCCACCGGTCCCTCGGCTGGCCTGAGTTATTACACCACAGGGCGAGGTCCACACGATTTATGCTCCGTATGTGTGAAGTTCTCGCCCCTTTTTGTTAAACATTTCTTTTATAACGGTTTTACATCCTCCTGGTGATAAATATTTCAACGATATAATTTTAATGGCAGCCTAATGCCCTAGTTTTGTGAAAACACTCGTGGGTGATTTGTTTTCAAATGTATGGTATGAGGATTAAAGTTTGTTTATTTTGTGTAACGATATCACTAGATCACCTTGATTTGGTAATTTCTACTTATAGCGTTCCCATTAGAAACAAAAAGTTTTTATGTGCACCATCCCACAGACAGGATTGCGTATACCACGGCCTTTGATATAGCAATCGTGGTACACTGGCTGGAATTAGCAATAGCTCAATGCCCCCTCCCCCCACGGAGATCGATCCTAGACCGACCGTGCATCAGACGAGCGCTTTACCTACTGGGCTACGTCCCGACCCCGGTGTGAGGATTCAGATGTTTGTAATTGTTTTTGTTTTTTGAAAATGAAACCTAACCTGCCTACCAATATATTAACTAACGAATTAATTTAAATACCTTATAGTATTAGTGTAGCATTCAAAACAGTAAGTTAAATTAATTAAATACATTTTTGTTTTAATAGAAAAATAAATACTGAGAACAAGTTATAATAATTGGATCAGCCCATAAAAAATTCAATCCTCATCCCCCCAAAAAACCCCAAACAAAAAACAAACAACAACAAACAACAACAAACAAACAACAAACAACAACTAACAAACAAAACCAACTAAACTCTGGAAATAAATAATAAACTGCGTTTTAATAATATATGCATAGCAAACGAGATAAACAAATTATTTTAATTCATTACCTTTTAAAATTATTGTCTCGCCAGACCAGTACACATACTAGCTACAAAATTATAAAATGATCAAAAAGAAAAGCCACACACCCCAAAAAACCCCAAAAAACCCAAAACAACAACAAAAAAACAAAACAAAAACAAAAACCCCAAAACCCCCCACAACTCCACCCCCCCCCCAAAAAAAAAAAGAAGTATAGGCTGTTGTATATAAACTATAATATAATTTATTTATTTTTTGTTTAGTTTGCAAAACATTTGATCGCAATTTTCTGTTATAAACATAAATTATAGTATAACTGACAAATTCAAGTGTAATAAAAATAATAAATAAAAACAAATAGATAATTTGTATATGAAGCTAAATTTACTTTCCTTAATTATCTTTTTTAACATAAAAATGTGATATAAATATAATAATACAAATCTTATTAAATTTTAAAACGTGATTAATCTATCTATAAATAACTAACATCATGTGATACTTTTACATATTTCACTGAATCAGCGTATATCAATAATTAACAGACTATATAATAAGTTCATATTTATATGCCCGTGTAATTATAATACAGATAATAATTTGTCATCAGTTGACAGTTTGAACATATTTATTCTTTTTGTGAATGAAAACAAAGTTTAAACTCTAAAAATGTTCTTTGTCAGGTAATATTTTTTAAACAATGTGTTTGTTAAAATATGTTGTCGTAAAATAAACTCCAAACTACCAAACATAAACATCAGGACGAACACCAAACTTCCTTTCAACTCAGCCTTGTGCAGAGATCCGATTTTATCGTTAAGATTATATATTCAGAAGTATGATAATAAAATAAAGTGACTGCAAAATGTTCTCTCATTTGTTTAACTATGAAATAATTTTTTCAACTTATGTTTATTTTTATTATGATACAAGTAAGACATAATCAAAGCATTTTGTACGTTATTAAACAAGTACACATGTTTAATAGTAGTCACTGCAATAAAAATAACATAACTATTTTATTAAAGTAAAAAGAAATCTATATAATTTAGTTTTCAAGAGGCGTTATCTGTAATAACAGTATCATGTATGTGTTACAGATGAATCCCCAAATGATAAATAAGTTATACTGATGATAACTGACAAATACTTGGATAAAAGGCACATTCTAGTTTATTAAAGTCTATTTAGATTTATGAATTACGTATTATAAATTACAGGAAAAAACAAATAGTGTGGTCTGTTTAGAACACTAGTGTTAGCAATTGCATTTCAGCTATAGTAAGTCCAAAATTAATTAATAAATGAAATAAATAAATAAATAAATAAACAAAAGACATACTATACGAATAAATAAAGCAGTGCAAAACCAAACGAACAAAACAGAATATCGAAGTTATATTATATTTACAAGACGTGATATAAATTAAAGTGAATGTTAACTTAACAACACCTCAAACAATTATTTGAACTACTGTTATTTGTTGTCTAAAATGCGGCCATTGCGACATTTGAAATCCTGGTGTCACATAGGCTATACCTTCAGAATAGCGGCAAATAATATTTTACATGTGCTTTCCAACAGACAGGACAATACAGACCTCGACTTTTGATTAACATGCGTCAGTGACGAGAAAGCACAACGGTTCCACCGAGAGGTGTTTGCTCCAATATAAGGCTCGGAATTCATTTTGTAAATCAAGAAGCAATATTTGCTTCTCATGTTGTAATCTAAATCAAGAAGCGAAATAACTACTAATCTCGAAAATCGACTCTTTATGACACCCGTAACGTAACTACTTTCAACAATAATGTGGATGAGATATATGCGGATAAACGTTTATGATTTGTATTATATTTCTTGAAAATTAGAAATTCGAGATATGTCTGGAATACTCTCAAAAATAAGATGGAAAGCAAACACTTTTATACAACTGATTTTTATATTGTTAATTTTGAGTTGAATTTGCTGCCTGCTCCCTGTTAATTTCGAGCCTTGACCATAGCCTTCGACGCAACTTATCGTACCTCAAGGGAGCGCTCTCCCACTGACATACACCCTGTATTTAAAACAAAACCCAAAACATTTGTAGCACAAACCAATAGAGTACCATCCCACTTCTTGGTGTTAAAATAGAGAATATTTAATTTTAGTGACGTACATTATTCACTATAACCAAACGATATTGAACGATGACTCGTTCCAGCCAGTGCACCACGACTGGTATACCAAAGACCGTGGCATATGCTATCCTATCTGCGGGATGGTGCATATAAAAAGATTCCTTGCTACTAATGGGAAAATGTCGGAATTACCAAATGTCTGACATCCAATAGCCTATATTTAATAAATCAATCTGCTCTAGTGGTAATAAAACAAGCTTTAACGTTTTTTGAAGGATGACGTGCAACTATACGGATGATATAATGTGGATGATTTGTTCAAATGATTAAGTCATACAAATATACATTGACACGAGGCTGGGGCTTTAAAGTAACACAATATGACTGATGAAAATCAAGAAAACTAAAATATAAAATCTATTATATCTATGCTTTTGAAATAAACATGTACTTCATGGGAAGTCTTACAGATGAGAACAGACAAACGGTGTCCAGTCACTAAGTGCGCCTGTAATAGTGATGAATGGCTGTCCTGGCGATCAGAGGCACTCCAAATGGTTCACGCGATCCTTCCAGCAAATCCAGTCATCTTCCATTACCTGACAACTTTGTCATACCACGTGACAACATATCAAAGATCTTAAGATAATTTACATATTTTTGGAAACGATATACTCATCGGATACCACGTGACAACACATCAAAGATCTTAAGATAATTTACATATTTTTGCTGCTGATGATAACTATAGTAGTGTCGGAAATAGAATAAAAATGATTTTCGTCGATTATTTCTTTCATGTTAAATTGACAAGTAAATATTTTGTAAATACCCATTCAATGACACTTTACCTAATTTAACATTTACTTGTTTGTGCTCTCACTGATGTACAAGGTAGTGTTTACTCTTGAAATTAAACTAAAGATGTCAGTAAACAGGTGATTTGTGACCTTTATTGGAACAGACTATAACACATTTTGATCGATATGTGTCAATTTCATTTACCCTTAAACAAACTTTTAATTTAAAACTGCAAGTTAATTGATTATTTTGAATTGCAACATAAATTATTAATTATGACAAGCATATTTATTGAATATAAATTCAATATAAGTACATTAGAAATTTACACAATCGTGCAACAATTTAAAGGTGCTATATAATGCGAGCTGTGATAAAGATTCTCCAATAAAAATGTATTTTCTACCAGTAGATAAAATTATTTCCTATAATCATTTATGGGCATATTGTTAAAGGTGTCTTCTTTAAATGTTAAATACAAATTTTATTTAAAAAAAAAAATGAATTGCAATAACTGTCATTGGGCAACATTGAGATAGCACCTTTAATACCGGTATAATGGCTCACTCATAATGACTCTTGACAGTTTTGCTCAAAAGTTACTTATAAATGACTACAAATATTTTCTTTCGGAGAGGAATAGGGGTAAACCATCATCATAAATAGTCCCTCACATATTGTAACAGCAGTGAAAATGACACACGTTGACCAAAATGTGTTATAGTCTGTTCCAATAAAGTGCACAAATCACCGTTTACTGACATCAGTGAGCGCCCAAACAAGTAAATGCTAAATTAGGTAGACTATCATTAAATAGATATTTACAAAATATTTACTTGTCAGTTTAATATGTAAGAAATAATCGACGAAAATCATTTTAATTCTATTTCCGACACTACTTTAGTTTAACGTGCCCATATACCACTAGGGTTTCGAACACGCCCATCCCGAGTCCGACCTCCGATAAGATCGGTGGCCTGACTCGGGATGGAGGGGGGGGGGGGGGGGGGAGGGGGTTGAAAATGGGCAGAATTTTGAAAATAGCAATTAGTAAAAAAGTTAATAGATTAAATAAAAAAAATAAAAAGGTTACAAGCCAAAAATAAAAAAGAATTGACTGCTCGGCCGAATATTTATATAATTTGGAGCATTTTAGGACAGTCCAAAATTAAATAAAAGAAAGAAGAGAGAATCGGACTATTTAATAATGTTAAAAAAAAGAAGTAATTTCGACATAAAATTTTGAACGCAGATCTAAAAGTTTAAAGTCCGATCGATATGTCCACGCGAGTGGCCTCGTTAAGGCCGTTTGGGTGCACAGCTTAAAGGGACGAGATGGGTTGCATCCCGTCAAGAAAACCCCTAGATTGACAGTCGATAGACGTTGAAGGTGTGGTGCTGTGCTGAAATACAGATCTTGAGAAGCCGGATCCGTCTGAACGAGAGAGAGTATTAGACTGGGGTATAGTCCAGTCGTCATGGGTTGATATAGTGGTGCGGACGGGCCCGACTCAGGAGGATACGAGATGGTATCACAATAAAGCAAAGTAAAGTCTAGAAAAAGAGTAGTAGGGGCCGACACCGCTTCCTATTTCTTCTTAGAGTGGGGCGATCAATCTTCCAGTGCTGCTAGGACAGGCTCGGACATGTAGAGACTAAACGCGAACAACTGTGGCGTTCTGCAGAATGGCCGTCATACGAGTCACGAAAAAAACAAGTCGACAGTCAGACGGAGAAATGACGTGGAGGCAAGAATCTCGCTAAAAGAGAATCCAACCTGGTGGTGCAGGCTGTCGAAACGAGAAGCATTCCAGCGTTCAATCAGTTCCAATGGCCGCATACATCCCAGTAGAAAACTTTATTTCGCTGACAAAAACAACGAAATGAAGGACCCCCAAGTCGAGCACACGAAAGCACGTGCAGTGTGCACAAGCGAAACAAACACGTCTTACCGCGTGGAGCTCCAGACTGGGAATCCATATTTTTGCAAACGATATATTCATCGGATACCACGTGTCAACTTGAGATAATTTGCATATTTCTGCAAACGATATATTCCTCGGATAGACCGTTTAATCAGGATTATAATTTTTAGGGAAAAACCCAAACCAAAAACTGGTTTTGCACAAACATTAAGCTTAAAAAGGTAATCGCATTTACTCATGTTAATTTTGTTTTAATCTAAAAAAAATTAAACATAGACTAGATTTTAGGCATTGAAAATGTGTTTGGCCGTTAAATTTTAAATGTTCAACTGTGACAAGTTAAATTCAATGTTGTCCTGTCATGTTTGTAGTAGCTTCATGTACAATCTAATTAAAATTAGCTCCACTGTTACATGTGGATCTAACAGCAGCCAGTTGGAGCTCATGTCCACCAATCAAAACCTTACTTGCAGAATCATGCCAGTGATTTAAAAATAATTTGAAAACATTCCGAATTATCCTGAGGGTATACGATATGTTTCATGTGAATTACGAATGCGTAGTCTCCAATGTCCAGGTAACATTTCGTCTGTAAATAATAATTTAAATATTGACCAATCACACTTCGCCTTTTATAACGTTATTTGGGAGCATACAAATTCTAAAAATATCAGGCGAGTCTATTTTAGTGGCCGCAGTACAGCGAACCATACCAAGACGTACGGGATGGGTTATCAGTCTTCAATTTTACATTAAAATTTATTTATTTATTTATAAGAAAAGACAAACTAAATCAGTCTTCAGTTTTACATTAAAATTATTTATTTTATAAAATAAAACATGTTTTAAGGCATTCGTAATTCACACGAAACATGTCGTATACCCTCAGGATAATTCGGAATGTTTTCAAATTATTTTTAAATCACTGGCATGATTCTGCAAATAAGGTTTTGATTGGTGGACATGAGCTACAGCTGGCTGGTGTTAGATCCACATGTAATAGTGGAGCTAATTTTAATTAGATTGCTTCATATACATTTTATACGAAGCAGAAGCGATAGATACTATACTATAAATAATAATTTTAAATGAAACGTACATATCGTATATCGCTAGTTGGGATTCTTTAGTTAATGGTGATCGTATTTAGTTTGTGTGTGTCTTATGTTTTAAACATTTTAATCACGAGCCCCGAAAAATTGTCAAACCTCTCTAGAAGGGCAAGGTAATTTTTTTTTTTTTCAAATTTGTTTATGTACATCTAGTACTAGCACTTTTAAATAAACCTGTCCATAACAATCAAAAAGGCTTATAATAATGTGGATTATAATCATGTGTCCTTAATTTAGAGGTTAATATATATGCATTATTATGCAAGCAAATATTGACATTCATCCTGTTATAATATCGATTTAACTGTAAATACATTACCCATTTTAATACAAGTACCAATCTTGTCAAGTCCTATACGAACCACGCAATTTAATTATGGGACAATTCAGTTACGTGCACATTTGTGTGTTTGAATTAATGTAGGTTTTTTTTTTAAAGCCTAACAAATGTCAATGAATTTACAAAGGCACAGTAACTAATTGAAAGACACTAGACATTAGACGTTAAATAGTCTGGAAGTTTAAATTTTTTTAACAAAACCAAATAGCGGATTGAAGAAATATGACTAAATACTGTAAACCAAAGAAAAAACATGCGTGCGTTTAGATTTCATATCGTTCGCATCGTTTGCGCCCAATCGCAAGTAGCGAAAATTATACGCATTATTTTCATTGCAGATATCAACAGTTGTTCGCGAAATTTACACCCCGAGAACATTCGATATGATAAGTATTTATAAGAAGAGAAAAACCCACCGTAAAAACATTGCAATATTGATTCCGTTTACGATAATTAACGACAATTGCGTTGTAATTTCCCCAACTCTCGACTCACGACGGATGCGCTCACATTAAGGACTAATGAGGTATACGACGAGAACTGAGTTGTAAGAGCGCTCAGACTAGCAACTAGACAATCGTGGAAGTCGTGACAGAAGAAAGTTGACCAGTTTTCTGCTGGCAGTTGGTAGTTTGAGCCTATCATTATTTATAGTCTCTTGATTAGTAAAGTTTTAACAATCCAAGCTATTTCTGATCGTCATCATCAAAGCAAAGTTAAATTAACCTGGAATTAGTCTAATAGTTTTCTTTTAATTACTTTTGCACAAATACAAAATAGACTTTTGATTTGATTATGTATTTGATACCTTTGGTTGTTCTAAAATCAATTTTCAACACTATGTTTTCAATTATTATTTGAATTGATCCAGTCCTTGGTTTTGAAAGTTCTGTTAACCACTGATTAAGCTAACCAACGTTTGAACAACTGGCCCGTTAATAGTATATCCTAAAGCATTGTATGCGGAACAGGAAGAGTCCGTTGCTTGGAAACTAGGTAACTTCATTTTGAAATGGTGGTGAATCAAAAATATGATCGGTAGTAAATCTTAAGGCAGAGATGGATATTTAGGAAATAGAATTTTCAATATTTTATGGGGGAGCATACCCCGAACACCCTAAAAACTTTACTTTGCATCTTCGATCTCAGTCAGACACATCCCCCACCCCCACCGCCAATGTCGACTTGTTTCCGCCATGCCTGTATGAAATAGTTGTTCATGTATGCAATAGCAATCATGAACGCCCCTGCACCCCCCTCCCCCGCCAAAAAAATAAAATCCAACTACATCCCTGGTTATGTATAACTCAAACATAGTGTTGTGTGTGGTAATTGCATGCAGACACAAAGTCACGAAAAAGCGTTAAGAGCATACTTCTCAATAGCATTACCAAAACTACACATAAGTTTGAATTCAGTTCTATGCTTTTTTTATAACGACTACCACAATATACCTACTTAATGTGATGTATCTTAATTTATCATATAATAGCTAGCATATACAGTGCAATCAAAGTGTGTGATATTCTTCAGATCACATATTTTTAGAATTCGATAACTTTGCAAATTATATGTAAATTTATCGAGGTCACGGCACCACGTTTATTGACATTTTAGCAAACGTACTACGGCGAAACTCCAGGATTGTCTTATGCATCAACAGTCGTCAAACAAAAACATGTCTATAACAACTTTACATTGAAAGTTGTTCAGCGTTCTGAAAACAAAAACATGTCTATAACAACTTTACATTGAAAGTTGTCCAGCGTTCTGAAAACAAAAACACGTCATGCACTAGTTTATTTTTATACGCCTGTCTATGATGAGTCGTATTATGGTATGGCGTTGTCTGTCCGTCCGTCCATCTGTTAACTGTTTCTTGTCCGAACCATATCTTGCATACAGATGCATACATGACCACCAAACCTCACAACTTGGGATGGAGATGTGTCGCGTACTTTTACCAGGTCACTGTGACCTACTTTTCAAGGTCTACTGCATATAACAGTAAATCATTGTCCTTACCAAGTATATACAGGACCATCAAACCTCACATGTTGGAATAACTTGGGATAGAAGTGTGTCACATACAATTACTAGGTCGCTGTTGGTCCAAAACAAACTGTTCTTCCATCCCATTGCCAAAAAATCACAGAATTAGAATTGAATCATACCTGGGACATCTTTATTAATATCTATGGTTTTCCAACAAACTCCTGACTGACGTATCATATACCTCACCAGTATTCTTGTTATGTAAGAATATCCAATCTCATTCCCATTCAAAACGAAACCGCATCACAAATTCATACGTCATTTGAATATCTATTGATGGCTGATTGGAATTAAAGGGACATTCCCGAGTTTGTTTCCGACTAATAAAATATTTCTACGATTAAACTAACATATTAAATATATTTTCTTGTTTAGAATATCAGTGTCTGTATATTCAATGTGTTTCTGGTCGTCTTAATATTTGTAAAAAGCCCAAACTCGATTTTGTCTTCAAATAATTTCGTACGTACGAAAACAAAATCTTTTTTAGGAAATAAAATGAAATTTAACCTAATACAAATATTAGAACGATCAGAAACACGTTTAATATACAGCCACTAATATTTTATATTTGATATATAATTACAGTCGCCAAAAAGTCTCTGTTTGTCAATAACATCTTAAAAATTGCAGCAAACTCAGGAATGTCCCTTGAAGGTTACGTATACAGTTTACAAAAACACGTTGTATTAAGCGTAATATTATATAATAAAGAGACTATTATCCTCGTGTGTTTCGGTATCGTCAGTATCATATATTAGGAATAAAAACATTGTTTATTCCTAATATATAATATTGACGATACCGAAACACACTCTGGTAATAATCTCTATATATGAAACGTGTTGACAGTTATCTTAAGTAGTAGGTTATACAGTTGAAAGGATTACTTCATTAACAATCTGTTTGCCATTACATATAATAGTGATGGCTGGCTGTCCCGATAGTTAATTTCAAGTAACATCGCTAAACAAGTTGTCAAAACAGAACAACTTTTAAAAATTTAACTATACTGAAAGTTGTAAACTGCAACTAGTTTTGATAGTAAAACCTACAATAGTCAACAGAATAAAATTCGCTCCATGTGACGTTTATTCGACGTGCACTGATACCCGTCTGATTAGCCGTCAACATGCATTTAAAGTTTCCATGTCGGTAGCGGTCTATTTGACGGCTCTCTGCGTTCGCTCCGTCAGTTCACCGTCGGATCCCGAAGTCTCACGCCGATATTAATCGCGCCAATTTGTCATGCATCGCGGGAAGCGTCGTTATCGGCTGTTTGATCCACAGTGATGTTTATTTATTTCATTTGTACTGATAGCTCTTTCATTTTGTAAGTAGTTTAATTTGGTTCTAGCTATATTTTGTGTTGCCGATATATATAAATAGTTTAATTATATATATATATATATATATATATATATATATATATATATATATAATATATAATATATTTAATATATATATATATATATATATATATATATATATATATATATATATATATATATATATATAATTAAACTATTTAATTAAACTAAAACTAATTAAACTAAAAACCTGCCTTTTACTCAAACTTTATTGTGCTGTATTAGCCATTCTCAAAGAGAATGTTACACCCCTGCACCACGGTAAGGTTACAGCACGCGCATGGGCGCGTTGTGAATAATTCTGAACCCTATGTAGGTATTTCGATAAATATCTTTGTCCCGAGTCGGGCGTTTTCATTTACTTCGGGTAAAATGTAGCCTCCCCTCAAATAAAAAGGAACATGTACGCCTATGACTAAGACCATTTAATATCACCCACAGGCCTAAATTAAGTGTAGATGTTAATCAAACAAATTTACTACTTGACTGAATAACAAAGGAAAGAAAAACAACTACAAAAACGTTCTAAAACAACAACCAAATAAAATAAGAAAATAAATAAATAAATAAACACCAAAAACTGATAATGACATTAAATTAAAGAGTAACTTTCTAAGACATAATAAATAAATGAAATCGTAATTAATATAAAACTATTGAACGCTGTGTATAAAACTTCGTTAGTAATCCTGTGGTACTGAAAATGATAATGGCGTTCAGTTGTTTGCGTAGATGTTGAAGCACCTTCAACTCCTTTACAGCCCATTGCAGGCGCGAACCAGGAACAAATGTTTTGCATTCACCAGTTATATACCGGCCTCGGTGGCGTCGTGGTAGGACCATCGGTCTACAGGCTGGTAGGTACTGGGTTCGGATCCCAGTCGAGGCATGGGATTTTTAATCCAGATACCGACTCCAAACCCTGAGTGAGTGCTACGCAAGGCTCAATGGGTAGGTGTAAACCACTTGCACCGACCAGTGATCCATAACTGGTTCAACAAAGGCCATGGTTTGTGCTATCCTGTCTGTGTGGGAAGCGCAAATAAAAGATCCCTTGTTGCTAATCGGAAGAGTAGCCCATGTAGTGGCGACAGCGGGTTTCCTCTCAAAATCTGTGTGATCCTTAACCATATGTCTGACGCCATATAACCGTAAATAAAATGTGTTGAGTGCGTCGTTAAATAAAACATTTCTTTCTTTCTTTCTTTCACCTGTTATATATAACTTCCATTTAAGTTGTTGCATATAGACCCTTTATAAAAAGTCATGGATTTGCGCCTGCATTAAGCTATTTCTCGTTTTAGTCAGTGCCCCACAATTGGTGTAACAAAAACTGTGGTATGTACTGTCTTATTTGAGGGATGGTGCATATAAAAATCCCTTTCTACTAACCAAAAACAGAGTATCCCATGAAGTGGTGGTAACTGAAGTCTTCTCATTATAAGTGGGCAGGACGTAGCCCAGTGGTAAAGCGTTCGCTTGATGCGTGGTCGGTCTAGGATCGATCCCCGTTGGTGGACCCATTGGGCTATTTCTCGTTCCAGCCAGTGCTCCACAACTGGTGTAACAAAGGCCGTGGTATGTACTATCCTGTCTATGCTGCTAATTGAAAAGAGTAGCCCATGAAGTGGCGACAGCGGGTTTCCTCTCTCAATATCTGCGTTGTCCTTAACCATATGTCTGACGCCATATAACCGTAAATAAAATGTGTTGAGTGCGTCGTTAAATAAAACATTTCCTTCTTCTCATTATCTGTGTGGTCCTTTACCATATGTCTGACGCCATATAACCGTAAATAATAATATGTTGAGTGCGTAGTCAAACAAAACATTCTTTGTTTCTTTATTTATTTCTTCATTTTGTTACACCGACAAAAATTAGTTTGGTCTTCTTTTTTTTTAACTAAACAGTGGAATGGGATGTAATTAACTGATACAGCGTTCGCTTGTGGTGAGATAGGTCATTGATTGACCTCATCGGTTGACCCGTCGGTTTTTTTTATCTCGTTCCAACCAGTGCCCCACGACTACTATATATATTTAATGCCGTGGTATATGTATTCCTGTCTATAGAAAAATGCATGCAACATATTCTTTGCTGCTATTCGGTAGAAATATCTTATGAGGTGGCAGCGGGTTTCCTCTCTCATTATCTAGAACAAGTTTCGAAATAAATATATGCTAAACATCAAAATTCATTTCCATAGTTTAAAATGTGCTCATGTGTTGCTAACACTCCTCTCCTTTTTCTTGCGTATTCAAAGCTATGACGATTTCAGGCTCATAGAACTATACAGATTTTTTTTAAATGCTTGAATTTGAATGGTCATAATGAAAAGCCAATGAATTTGTCAAAAAAGTGCTTGAATAGCATATTTCACCCAATAAATATTAAAGCTTCGTCAAGTTTATTTTCTCATAATTCCAAAATTAGTCAGTTGGTGTTATTGTCAGGTTTTACATTTTATTACAAATATCGAAAATGGTCGGATACGTTTTTACGATTTATAGAATACGGACAGAAAGCGCTTAAAAAGGACTTGAATTTTGCCTTCCAAAATTGTGTATGATTTTGTTTTGCTGGAAAGTTATATTGAAATTTTAAATACTTTCAATTTTACTTTCAGAGCACCAGTCTTACGGAGAGGTCAATCAACTGGGTGGGGTGTTCGTTAACGGCCGCCCCCTCCCCAACGCGATCCGACTGAGGATCGTGGAGCTGGCCCAGCTGGGGGTGAGGCCGTGCGACATCAGCCGACAGCTCCGCGTATCGCACGGGTGTGTCAGTAAGATCCTGGCCAGGTACAACGAGACCGGCTCCATCCTGCCCGGCGCCATTGGAGGCAGCAAACCGAGGGTCACCACGCCCAACGTCGTCAAACATATCAAAGTGTACAAGGAGAGAGACCCAGGGATATTTGCGTGGGAGATTCGAGACAAGCTTCTGGCAGACGGCGTGTGTGACAAGTATAATGTGCCCTCAGTGAGTTCCATCAGCCGGATTCTTAGGAACAAGATTGGTAACAGTCCAACAGGCTCAAGTCCCAACCCGAACCAGCAATACGAACAGAAGCCGCTAGCACCGGCAGCAATGCCTCCCCACGCGGCGCCCATTTACCCGAATCAGTTCTACCCGTACTCGTGCCCGGCTCCCGCCATGCCCAACATGCCTGGTTCCCACCAACTCTCACAGCAACACTCTAATATACAACTGAACCCCAAGGCGCCGCCCCCGGCCAGTTGTGTGTCTCCTTGCATGATGCAGATGAGGGCGTGGCCCTCCTCACATTCCGTCACGGACATTCTCGGCTTCCACCGACACGCACAGGCGATGGGTCAGCCTGGGCCCATGCCCCCCGACAACCCCATGGTGAGTCTGTCCCAGAACTACAACATGGCCAACTATTACTCCATGAAACCCACGATGCCGTCACCCATGTACTTACAGAGCTGAAACTAGCTGGAACTGAGCATGAGTTATTTAATGTGAGAAGAGAAATATCTAAACTCTTGAACAACTGGGATATTGTGCATAGCCAGGGTTAGAGTCCTCGTTTGATACACCAACTGAAGGTTCACGCATAGCCACTTACGGCCAAGCTGTTGGCCACCCGGGCCCAGCCCCTGACATCGCTAGTGACCAAGTCCGGGTGGAGGACAGATGGAAAACTTGAATACTAGTGTTTGTATCGTACTGGTTTAAGAAAAGTAACATAGTATCAAAGTAATATAAGAAAGGGTAATAGACAAAAACAAATGCTGGCAGCAGAGTATTTATAAATGCTTAAAGACGGACAATTTTCAGGACAATTTTCACTATTTTGAAAATGTCGGAAAATATCAGTTAAAGAAATAAGTATAACCTTTTCATATATAGGATTCTCTTTGATTACTTACTACGTCTGATTACACCACGTGTGGATGTCCCACAATGCAGCTGTTGTGCTTCACAGTTTGTTTCAGATATTATTGGAACAATCATCTGTTTAGCACGGAGATCTCAGTTTGTTCTTCAACATCCTCGCCAACTTCTTATCTTGCCAACTCTTTAATGGTCTCAGAACATCTTCACAGGGTATAACATGATTTATTGGACGATTTTATTTAATATAAATATATACTTCGCTCATCCTTCGTTATCAATTACTACAACACAGAGACTACACGTTGTTCAGATGCAGTTTTCGATATACGACGTTGTCTCGATAAGACTGGAGATATCATTGTTGAATTCAGAGTCGAGGCTAGTCGAGTCGTTGTGAATCGTTTTGTTTTTTGTTCTGTGTTCACCAACTAGTCAACATACCGGTATATGTTTTGTATTCAACTGCATGTATATGATGGAATAAATTTTGTTATAATTGTCGTATGTTTACGTTTTGATTTTATAATAAATAAATCAGATATAATGCATTTATAATGGCTATGAATCGGGGTTTTGGTGGGTTTTCCTTTTTCTGCAGCGCCATGAAACATTATGTCGTAAAGTGTATTATAAATTTAGAACTATTAACACTGCGGAATCTATAAAGATTAATAAC
Source organism: Gigantopelta aegis (assembly GCF_016097555.1). Lineage (NCBI taxonomy): Eukaryota > Metazoa > Mollusca > Gastropoda > Neomphalida > Peltospiridae > Gigantopelta > Gigantopelta aegis. Next base: position 95,779,562 of record NC_054702.1, on the reverse strand, counting down.
CAAAGCTGAATAAAAGTAGTTGGCTAGTATGAACGGTTCTTACGGTTATAGTAATACTAAGAATATTATAATTATGCAGTTACATTACATATGTTGTACGACGCACCAACTCTCGCTTTGTGTATTGGTGTACATGTGTATTGGATTCCAAGTAAAATTTCCCATGGTTTTAAATTCAGACAAAATTTGCGTCTAAAACAAATTATTAATTTCATTCGTTTTCTCCTCAAAAACACACACCCGATATCATTTCATTGATGTTATTCGATGGTAACTTTTTTTATGTACCTTTCATTTGTTTGACACCCAATACTCGATGTCTTTTTCAAGCTGGTACTTCATTCATTCATCTGATATAATAATGTTGATCTAATAGTGATGTCATCTTAGATGTTTCGATTTGTTGTGTCTAGAATGTTTACTATCGTTATAGCAGTGCGTACCTGACTTTTTACCAATGAGCATTGAACCACATACATATATAAAAACCTTGAACAGCGAATAAATACTATAACATTAAATTTTAACTCCATTCTCTGTCCAAAAAAAAAAAAAATCAAATTATAGCATTCAAATGTTATCTCTTTTCTTCTGTGAAAAAAAATCAAATTATAGCATTCACATTTTATCTCTATTCATCTGTCAAGAAATGAAATTATAGTCTTCAAATTTTATTCCTATTCCTGTCTAGAAATCAAGTTATAGCATTAACATTTTATCTTTATTCCTGTCAAGAAATTGTGATTTAGCATTCAAATGTTTATCTCTATTCCTTTGTCAAAAATAAAATTATAGCATTCAAATAGTATTGCTATTCCTCATTCAAAAAATCAGTTTCATAAACGTACATTTGTTTGACACCTGGAGTGTCGATAAACATTAATTTATTCATTCTGTACAAGTAACTTTAAATGAGAATATTACAAAGTCACAAAGTAATTAACAATTAAGTAGTTGTTTTCTTTTTCTCTCTTATTTTAAAGAAACCAAAGTACAATGGCAAAAAATAAATATCTTACCTCTAAGGTCAATTCCAGCATTTTTAAATCACTACTAATAATGTAATTGTTTGTTTTTCATTTTTTGTGTGCTAATTTTTACCTTTTATACCTTTTCGATACTTTGTTTCTTTACTCGTGCATTAAACAGTCCCAAATCACACCATATTTCGTATATAGTTCTCATCTAAAATGTCTGAAAGTATTGTTATTTTAACTAAACAATGTCCTTATACGTTTTTCTTCACACCCCGTTTGGCTGTAAATTGAAAACAAAGCCCTTATTTGTATAACGTACGATTATGCGTTATTACACACACCCCGTTTGGCTGTAAATTGAAAACAAAGCCCTTATTTGTATAACGTACGAGTATGCGTTATTACACACACCCCGTTTGGCTGTAAATTGAAAACAAAGCCCTTATTTGTATAACGTACGATTATGCGTTATTACACACACCCCGTTTGGCTGTAAATTGAAAACAAAGCCCTTATTTGTATAACGTACGAGTATGCGTTATTACACACACCCCGTTTGGCTGTAAATTGAAAACAAAGCCCTTATTTGTATAACGTACGATTATGCGTTATTACACACACCCCGTTTGGCTGTAAATTGAAAACAAAGCCCTTATTTGTATAACGTACGATTATGCGTTATTACACACACCCCGTTTGGCTGTAAATTGAAAACAAAGCCCTTATTTGTATAACGTACGATTATGCGTTATTACACACACCCCGTTTGGATGTAAATTGAAAACAAGACGGGCACCGTTCACACGGATTGTTTGATTTACTAGGTAAGTTTATAATTAATACAACAGAGAAACATAGGAAATCGACTGAAATAACTATATAATTATATACTCAGGGCATTTTAAATAATAAACAATACATGAAATCTGCCAAGGTTCGGATTTGTGGTCATGTGTACGGAAAGAAAATAAATAGTAACAAAGTGTTAAAGGTAAAATAGCTCAATTTGTTGGGTCTAATCTGCTGAGCACAATAGTTATTAATATTATAGTTAAAGTGAACAGTTTAAATTGGTTTCGTTTAACGACACCACTACAGCACAATGACTTATTAAGCACTGATTTTTTTATATCAAATATTCGATAATTCTAACATACATGTATAGTCGTAGAGGAAACTCACTACATTTTTCATTCCGCTAGTAGCAAGGAATGTTTTATAGACACATTCCCACCGACAGGAAAGAACATTCCACGGCTTCGAAAACACTAGTCATGAAACACTGGTTGTTACTGCAACAAAAAAACCTAATCACAGAATGGATCAACCGAGGAGGTTTGATCCTATGATCCAGGCACCACTGACTGAACTAGATCTCACTCCAATTGAACAATCATGTCAATTTGCAATTTGTCAAATACATAAAACTGTGAATCGAAGCTAATGAAAGATTCAAAGTATATAATTCCCTGTCATTACTGAACTGGAACGGAACGCAGTTTCGTGGTAGAGCGTCCGCCCCAGGTGCGATTTGTCGCAAGATCATTTCACCATTACTGGACCCTTGGGATTGTTGTCCGTTCCAACCAGTTCTTCACAACTGATATATCAAAGACAGAAGTTTGTGTTATCCTATGTGTGGAAAGTGACTATAAAAGACCCCTTGCTGCTAATCTGGAACAATATTATAAGTGGTGGCAGCGGGTTTAATTTATCACTCTCAACACCAAAATAAATTAACGTGAAGTCGTCAAGTAATTTATTGACCAAAACCAACTTGGCTATATACACAACTCAGATATAACTATGAGTAGAACAATAGTATAGAATATACATAATTTAATGTATTTACATATACAAACAAATGCAGAATATTATTTTTAAAAATAATACGCAAAGATACAAAATAAATGTAAATTAATAGAAAAGATTAATTCTGAGCTGCTGAGTACACAGTGTATGCTATAAAATGCGAGTACATACAAACAAATTCTATCTTGATGTTAAATGTCTTTGTTGCTTCACATTTTACAGTTATTAGGATCGTATAATAATATTATGCTAAATATAAAAATAGACAAAATCAAGGAAATAATAATTGTGAATTATTTAACAAATTTAAATTTATAAAAATATGTATATTGCCTTAGTTCTACTGACTTTTATCGTGTATTCATTTAGGTGGAAAAAAATATTCACAAGAAAAAATATTTATTATTCTTGAAGAAATATACATAGTGTTAGGGTTGACCCTAAATCACTACCATATATAAACAAAGTACATATATTTTGAGCAGGTATGCCGGTAATTAAAGGTATGTGGTGTAACTAGTACAAAATAGTATTAGTTACACACGTCTAGGGCATCAAATAGCTACAATTCAAATTTCTTTATTGCTATACATTTGACAATTATCAGGTTCGTATAATATGCATAATATATAACTATATAAAAATGGACAAAATCATGGAAATGATAATGATGCATCATTTAACATATTTAAATATATATACATAAATACCGGGGGGATGGCAAAGTCGAGGGCGAAAATGTACGTTTTTGTCCTTCTCTATGCCCCCACCGCGCACACACACACGCACGCACACACATACGCACGCACCCACCCACACATGCACACACATACACACACCCCCCCCCACACACACACATACATATACACCAGGTATTGCTCCTATGGGCCTGTATATACACGACCATAGTTCTACTGACTTCATCATGTATTTATACAAAAGGAAAGAATGTACACAATATTGTGTTAACTTGGTTTTCATGCTTCAAACACGATGCCTTGGGTACACTCGTCAAATATCTCGACTGTCTTGTCCAGCATAGCGGGGTTTCACTGTACTTTTCCCCTGAAATCTACCCACAGAGTCATTAAAACTCACTCTGGATGGCAGCCGGGACCCATTATCGAGCACCACCAAACTGATGGTTTAACTACCACACAGGACGGGACGTAGCCCAGTGGTAATGTGTCCGCCTGATGCGCGCTCGGCCTAGGGTCGACCCTCATCGGTGGGCCCATTGAGCTATTTCTCGTTCCAGCCAGTGCGCCACAACTGGTATATCAAAGGCCGTGGTATGTGCTATCCTGTCAGTGGGATGATGCATGTAAAATATCCCTTGCTACCAATGGCAAAATGTAGCGGGTTTCCTCTCTAAGACTATATGTCAAAAATTACCAAATGGTTGACATCCAATAGCCGATGATTAATAAATAAATGTGCTCTAGTATTAGCGTTAAACAAAACAAACAGTTTTCCCCAGAGTACTAGAGTTTATTATTTTTTTAAATGAATAGATTTATTGAAATAATAATTGCTCTAATTGCCTACAAGTATTTCATTCTCTATTTCTGAAATATGTAAAATGGTCCTAATCTATGAGGTAAAACATATACTAAATCGTTGTTGGTAAAATACTAACATCTTCAATATTATATAAACTCGCTGGTAAGCATTTAAGCTAACAAGGTAATAGTAATATAAAAAGAGCTATCTTAGTAATTAAGCACAAAACTGTGTAAAAACATGTATTTATGCCAGCTTCATTTTTGTCTTAAGTTCTGGATTTTCTCTCTGTCGTCTTATTAATTGATTAATTCCCCAATTACTCTCGTCATGTTGCCTCTGTTCCCTTTAACATAATAATATACACGTTTTATGTTTACTCCTGGCGTGTTTATCCGCGCAACAAGCCACACGATATCTCATGGTTGGAGATTATTTAGAAGTAACATCTGACGAACTTGGACATATTACTCCGCCTCCAGGCTGGTTGTCTTCACCTCTGCACGTGAGACAAGACCCTCCGCCGTGTGCTGTTTCGAATTAGTCCCGTCTCCAATTTTATTGCGGATGCAAGATTACCCAATCTGTGCGCCTTACTGATAAAATAATGAAAATTGAAGGAGTTTGCACTGCCCTGACTGCCTACAGACTTGAGAGCGCGTCATATCATACGCCGTACCTTTGTTTCGTGGGCTTTTTTCGATAATCTAATCTAGAAGAACGCACATGCATCTATTAGATCATAGAAGAGTTTGTGACATAAATTTGTAAACGTCTACCATTTGATATGACGTGATAAGCAATGTGCAATAACTCACAGGCAGACTTAGTACCGAGTTAGGTTGCTTATTTTTTGATGCAAGTTAGGCATAGTTGTTTGTGAAGATCTAATCTTGTTTCTAAATTTGATGGTTGTAAAATAAATTGGCAAATAAGAAAAACATAACCAAGTGAGTAGATAGATACTGATGTTGTCCAAACATTATTAAAATGTTTGCATGATATAAGTATGAATATATTTACTTTTGTTGTTAGTGATTACAATGCATCAAAAGATTTCTGATTATTTTTTTCTTAATGTGAAATGAATAACAAACCGGAATATAAATGTATTTATTTTGTATATATAGCAGACAAATACAACATCTGTTTAACATTTGTGAGTGAGGATGTGTAATTCGTGTGTATCAACTAATATCTATGAAAATTGTTTGTTTTTTTATTTAACGACACCACTGGAGCACATTGATTAATAAATCATCGGCTATTGGATGTCAAACATTTGGTAATTCTGACTCGTAATCATCAGAGGAAGCCCGCTACATTTTTCCTAATGAAGCAAGGGATCTTTTATATGCACTTTCTCACAGACAGGAAAAAACATACCACGGCCGTTGTCCAGTTGTGGTGCACTGGTTAGAACGAGAAAAAACCCAATCAGCTGAATGGATCCACCGAGGTGGTTCGATCCTGCGACGTAAGCACCTCAAGCGAGTACTCAACCGACTAATCTAAAGCCCGCTCCTTAATATCTATGAATGTTTGTTGTTAACGACACCACTAGAGCACATTGATTTTTTTTATTAATCATCGGCTATTGGATGTCAAACATATTGTCATTTAAAAATGTATTAGTAAACACAAGAATAGAACTACAACCGCAGTGCATATTCAATTCAGCATGATAATGTTTACCGTATAAATTTACCATACAAACACACACGCGCACGCGCACACACACGCACACACGCATACGCACACACATACACACACTCAAAACCCAATAACTGATTTTTCATCAAAACAATATCAATACATCACTGTTAGTTTGAAACTGTTAGTAAAGATTTAATTCATATCGTTAGGGAGCCCATGATTATCCAAGACTGGGCGATGAGTCTTCCAAACTTAATTTCGATTACAAGAGGATATCGTGAAAACCGTATTTTATGCATTTTAAATCACCATCTCCAAATGTAAACGTCTGAAGTCAGGTAACTGGACTGATCCACCAATATCTTCGTCTAGCTCAGCCACTACGTAATATAAATTACACAGAAACTTCAATGTATTGTCTATTAACAAATATTTCAATACTTTTCTATTCATTTCACAATCACAAACCAAATAAATTATTTATATTTCACTGTTTTTAAAAACAATCAAATTGTGCACAAATTCTCTAACATATTAGGCTTTCTCCATAATCCAGATAATAAAATTATTATCGACAACAATAATACGTATTTACAATCTCAAATCAGAACACAATGGAATATACTACAATAATAAAACCGCCAAAGTTATTTTAAAATACATGTATGTACAATTTAAGTTTATTTTACCTTCCCAACATATTAGGCCATCTCCAGTCCATATACATTAGTCCATATGTATCTACATGTATTTGTATTTATAGTCTGAAATGAGAACAATACAGAATATACCAGAATGGAAACAAATAATTTCAGTTGATATCAATACAATTTAAGTGGGTTTTTTTTTAATCTCTCATATATAATACCAAAATGAAAAACAATCAGAAATTCTGTTGATATCAATACAATTTAAATTGCCCCCCCCCCCCCCGCCCCAGCTTTCGTATATAATACCAGAATGAAAAAAATTCTGTTATCAACTCAATTTAAGTTTTTCCCCCAGCTTTCGTATATGATACCAGAATGAAACAAAAGGAAGTTTTTTTTCCAGCTCTCGTATATAATGCCATAATGAAAAAAGTCCGAAATTATGTTGATAAAAACCAACCGAACGTTTTATTGATATCAATACAATTTAAGCCCCCACCCCATCTCTTGTATATAATACCAGAATGATAAAAAAAAGTCAGATGTTCTGTTGATTTCAATACAATTTAAGTTTTTCCCCATCTCTCGAATACGGCATAATACCAGAATGAAAAGAAAAAGTCAGATGTTCTGTCGATATCAATACAATTTAAGTTTTTTCCCATCTCTCGAATACAGTATAATACCAGAATGAAAAAAAAAATCACAAGTGCTGTTGATATCAATACAATTTAAGTTTATTTTTTCCATTTCTCATATATTTCTCTGTCTGCTGTTTTAACAGTTTTCAAGGTTTCCAACTTGAACTGAGAACGGAATGGAATATTCCAAGGTTGTAAAAAAAAAGACACAAATTTCTGGTGATATTAATACGATTTAAGTTTCTTTTTTTCTTTTCTCCCACATTATTGCCGTAACAGGTTTCAAATGGAGCCGTTTTAAATTGCACTTCTCCATAACGACCCCGGCGTCCCACGGTACTATACACGATCTCGGGGCCGACGTTTTGGGTTGTGTGAGCTGCTGGCCGTGGAACGACGTTTGGTTTTCTCATCATCCTCGCGTCTATCAGTGGGTACGTCCCGAACTCCACCGAGAATCCCGACTTCTGGAAACAAACACTCACACTCGAGCCATTCACACAGATCCTATATCACGTGTACTTCATGCAGTTACTATCAATTTTCCTTTTCAGAAAACAAACACTCGGCTACTTTGATGTGAAGTTCACGTGTCTGTACGCAGGGAACTTTCAATAAACACGATGGTTTACATGCACGGGAGGCTCCGAATTTTACCTAAGATAATATGCTTATTAGGGGTATTATTGCAAAGGAAAGGAAAACAGTTGGTACACGGCTAAGTTACGGTGTAATGACGCAAGGGATCATGGGATCACTTGGCGTGTTCTTCTATTCTGTTGATGCTTGGGGCTATTTATTTGTTTATGCCATGACTGCAAACTATCACAATTTAATTAGCATCCAACAAATCTCTCTTGTAGGGTTTTTTGGTTTTTGTAAAAAAAAAAAAGATAAAAAAATTGTAGAAAAAGAACGAGAAATGCAGATTTGGAATACAGTATTATTAAAGGGACATTCCTGAGGTTGCTGCAACCTTTAAGATGTTATCGACTAACAGAGCCTTTTTAACGATTGTAACTACAGCTCAAATATATTTTTCTGCATAAAATATTAGTGGCTGTATATTAAACGTGTTTCTGATGGTTCTAATATTTTTACTAGGTTAACTTTAATTTTATTTCCTAAAATATAAAAAATTCGTACGTAAGAAATTATTTGAAAACAGAATCCAGTTTGGGCTCCTTACAAATATTAAGACGACCAGAAACATCGTGAATGTACAGACAATGATATTCTAAACAAGAAAATATATTTAATGTGTAAGTTTAATCGTAGAAATATTTTATTAGTCGGAAACAACTTACAATGCAGCAAATGCAGGAATGTCCCTTTAACAAGTTTAACTTTAATTTTTATGTTAATATTTAAGATGAAACGACAAATTCATTTGCAATGTAATCATTGTATTATTTTTAGTGAATACTGTTCGAGATACATTATTCATAATCGTCGTTCAATCTGCACAGTGTGATAAAAGTATTATCACAATAACATATTTTATATATTCAGAAAATAAATTCCCAGAACAACAAAAGAAACAAACAGAAAAACAAACAAGTAAAAAAAAATAAAAAATCAGACAAACCCTTAAAAAAACCTCTCTCAAAACAACAACAATATCAAACAAAAGAAATCCACAACAATTACAAAATTTTAACTTTATTTATAGCTTGATATTCATTTTATGGCATTAACATCATTAACAGACTGCTACTAAAACTACTACTACTGCAAATGCTGCTTCTACTACTACTACTACTACTACTACTATAACTTCTGCCATTACATGAAATAAGAAATGCCAGATGGATAAACATCTTCATGACAAAAACTCTAGTTAGACTGAGGTTTCAAATGATAACATTTACAGCTGAACTTTATATACTAGTATACATTTAGCCTACATGGAAAATCAAATCTGTTTTAACATTAACAGACTATAAGCAGGTTATTGGTTTTATTACATACCAGATAATAAAATATAAAAAAATTGTTTTAAAAAAAGTATTAAAACTGTTATCAATGATAATATCATAGTCAAACGGAGGCAAATTAACGATTATATTATATTATTATAATATTATTAAGATATATACTGAACAAAGATGAATATTTCAATATATATCATGTCATATATATTTTCTTCGTGATAAAATGAATTAAGTAAATGTAATATACTGACAAATGTGGACATAACTGTTCACAAGACATTGATAACTTTAATATACACACATAAAATAGACCCCAACAAAATAAAGCAAAAACAAACAAATGGGAATGAATGAATGAATGTTTAACGACACCCCAACACAAGAAAGACATCGGCTATTGGGTGTCAGTCTAGACCCGTATACTACTGGTGTCAAACTGAGGTAAACGTATCAATACTGTGCAAACAAATGTGATTCAAACTGAATAATTTTAAATAAATTAAAGAAATATTCACTTGATGTTCAGTTTATATATTAGCTGAAGAGTGTCCTACTGTTGGATTCGGTGGCATGCTTCACTGTCTGATATGACATTTACTGTATTTTCGTACGAATGAAATTATATCTGGCAAATCATCACCGGAAGGTTCTATTTTCTTGCAGGGGATAACTCCAATCCCTTCTCTCGTGGACCCGGAATTGCTGCAAATTTTAAATTAATTTATCATAACATTGGCAATATCTATGTTTTAAGGTGCGCAAAAAAAAAAAAAAAAAAAATAAAGAGAATTTAAAAAATAATTAAAGTTCATTATTTTGTTTGTTCCATAAAACATCGATTTTTATCATAGTACCATAATTGCTAAATATTACTACACAACCGAATATCTGATCACATTATTTCTAAAGATAATTTCTTTCACTTTCAAAACACTAAGCTCAGTGATTTGTCTTTCGTCCTACCTAACCGCTTCTAACCCTTTCACAAGTCTGCATAACTGTACATCAGTTTCCCCAACCAGCGATGAGCCGAACATCATAATTGGTTAGTGATGGAAATATACGTTTGACGAAAAGCCTCAGACTGATCTCGTCTCGGTTTGTTCAACTTGCGACTCGAGACATGTGAAAACGAGCTGTTTATTCGCCTGTGATGGGGACCGCTGGCCCGACGTGATGGGAATACCAGGGTCGCTAATACGACTCTCCAGTCAACGCGAGTCGCTTCATCTTCTACCCCAGTCAGTCAGGCCGCTTCAGATCGCTCTCATGGGAGGCACAATCCATGGGTATCTTTCTTTCTGGAATCTGCGTTCAGTTTAGTGTTACATGAAGTGAAATACTCCCTATTTAACTAATTTACTGCATTGAAAGTGTCCACCCTATACTGGTTCGATGTTTGATGGAATGATAGTTTAAAACAAAATGGATGATTCAGTTTTGGATATTCGATTAAATACCATGAACAAAATTACTTTGAATTGCAATGTTTATCATAAACACAATATATTATAACGACAAAGTTTAAGTTAAAGTTTGTTTTGTTTAACGATACCACCTGGGCACATTGTTTTATTAACCATCGGTTATTGGATGTCTAAACATTTGGTAATTCTGACAAAAAAGGAAACCATCTACATTTACCCATTAGCAGCAAAGGATCTTTTATATGCAAAATCCTACAAACAAGATAGCACATCCCATGGCCTTTGATATTTCATTTGTGGTGCACTGTCTGGAACGAGAAATGCCCCAACGGGAATCGATCCTATACCGACCACGCACCAGGCGTGCACTTCACCACTGGGCTACAACAACGACAACAACAACGACAATAAAAAGCAACAACATTCAGATCACATTATGCATATACATTTTACAAATCCTATTTTAAAGTTATACATGTATTTGCCTTATTTTTTTGTAAATAATTTATACCCCATTTTATTCAAGTAAAATTCATAAACATGTTTTTATTTTTAAATATACACCCACTAACTAAAGCAACAAGACATAGTCAGCATCAAGTGACTTGGAGGTTTTTGCTTGTTTTACTTTCTTTAAACATTGCGTTGAAAAAACAAGTTTTCAGTTTACCACGCATAAAATGTGCATGAATGTCTATTCGAACGCTATTCAATTAGTTGTGTGTTTTCTTTCCTTGCTAACACACAGTAATACGCAGACAAGGACAGCTAAGACCGAATGACTTCCAGTGGTCCGCGGAAAGGCGAAGTCTAAACGCCGTGTCTCTTTAACACCGTCAGAGTCTAGAGTGGATATTCACATGGTTTCGTTCAGCCTTACCGTGTAATTGTTTTACTCATTGCTGTGGTGTTCTCATCATTTGTTTCACTTTAATGCACATTTGGGCCATATCTGTCAAACAAGGAAACTGATATGTTTTGCATGGATTCGAGACGGAGATGGAGATCAAACGGTCACTTGTTGATACACCCGGCTCCTAATCTGAGACGGGTTTTAGGACTGACGACGAGCAGCAAGAAACATTAGCAGCAATCAGCGAAGTAACGGTGTATTACAACGCGCAAACAAACAACCCGTGGCTGTATTGTTTGATCCTTATATGCAAATGTGATTTACAGTGATTAAAATAACAGTAGTCTCCTTTTATATTAGCACCACAAAATTGAAACGGAACCGTGGTATTATTGTATTAAAAGTTTTATTTTCTACAAGTACAATGTTTCTGGTTATTTAAATCCCCATGAGATACAATCACGTTAATACCTACCAAACAAACATACGGTCATAAAATATCCACACATGCAAGATGCCTAGATATTTTCACGTGCTTATAAACGCGAAGAAAACCTATAAATAAGATGTCTTGTGGTCTTGTAGTAGCAAAACAAGGATATTTGCAAGGGCGTGTGCAGGGGAGGGGTTGGGGGAATTCAGGCGTCAATTTATCTCTGCTCAAAGCGAACTAAAAAATAAATTCATAGGAAGCAAGAACCGACCCTCCTAGAAACGTCTCTCGCCATGATCCAGACTCTACATAACCCTGTCGGTGGACCCATTGGGCTATTTCTCGTTCCAGCCAGTGCTTAACAACAAAGGCCGTGGTATGTACTATCCTGTCTGTGGGATAGTGCATATAAAAGATCCCTTGCTGCTAATCGAAAAGAGTAGCCCATGAAGTGGCGACAGCAGGTTTCCTCTCTCAATAGTTGTGTGGTCCTTAACCATATGTCTGACGCCATATAACGTAAATAAAATGTGTTGAGTGCGTCGTTAAATAAAACATTTCCTTCCTTCCTTCATCTACATAATTTCTTGAACATGTTCCTGATTTGAGTAGACTATTCTATTAACAGTATAGTCCGTGTGAGTAAATGGGTGCTCACAGCACTTCAAGACTAAGATATGATACTGTATGTCAACATTTTGAATCTTGATTCTACACCTTGCATTCAAAGTATATATATTTTTTTTAAATCAAAATGATAATAGCGTTTACGTTTTGAGTCTTCCATGGTGACATTAACGTGTGTCCAAAGACCAAAGCTTGAGACAAGCTGACATTAGTATGTCGGAAACATTTCGACGAAGAACAACTGTGATAAACAAGCAGAGGGTCATGCAGTGAACCTCATGACGAACGCGGGTTGAACGTGACAGGTTGCTGACAAATGTAACCATGAGATTTTTCAGTCTTAGAGTTGAGAACTAGTCTTCGTCACCTTCGCAATCTGTCAACAACACGCATCCATCTAGCGAAGACGGTCATACACCCAGCTGTAACAGCTTATTTTAAAAGAGATTATTGTGTCATACAAAGGACAGAAGACCCTATGCATTAAATTAATGTTTAAAAATTACGGATAGACTGGCCAAATTTCAGTCCCGAAACCCGTGTGAAGCTTCTGGCATTATTGGCTTAAGTTTGGCAATTGACTTAGAATTGGCTTTACCATAGTTTGACACCCAATAACCGATGTATTTTTCATTCATTATTCACTCATTTATTCATTCATTCATTTAGAATTGGCTACTGGCATGCATATGCTTTGCAACTGGTTTTATATCTAGATACACGAGTCGTTTTTATTATATCTTTTGCTCATAAACTTACCACACATCCTTGAATTCCACTAACACGATAAAATGAGTATAATTATGTCATGGCCGTAACATCCCCTGTGAACAGCGTACGGTATTTTGAAACTTTAACAATGTAGGTAATTTATTTTAATTTACAAATCATTCGAAAAAAATATTTGAAATATTAATATTTTGGCAATTGTTCTTGCATCAATGTTTGTATTTTCCCAAAGCAATTTTATAACCTTGTGATTCAGGCAACCATTATTTATGTCTTTCGTATCATATCCATGATGTTATGAAGGTAGTTAGCTTTATTTTTGACATATTATTCAGTTCAAATACATATAGTGATGGCGAACGGAAATCACCATTTCGCATATTATAATGCGTAAGTCAGACGAAGAAGCTCTTCCGTGTCTGTTGAAGGCCGGGAAACTCAAACTGAAGAACTACAACTGTTTCGTCTGAAACGAGCCAGGTATTTCAGGTAAAACGTTTTGGGTTTTTTGACGGTTAATATTTCCCTATGTCTCACTGACATGTTTGAGTATATATTTTACCAATACAATTATATGTATAATTTACAAATACCCCCCCCCCCCCCCCAAATATCGAAACACAATACTTACTACCCGCCTGTTCCCTAAAAATCGGTCTCTTCCCAAAACAAAAGACAGCATCATTTCATACACTGTCATATCAACAGTATCTTGTCGGCAAGGATTATTAATATTACACCACTACATCGATATATTTCGACACGTTTACGAGTCACAACGACAGAGGGCAATTAAATCTATTAGATGGTACTCAGTTGAACCTGTTCTATGCTGATGAAAATGTGGCCCAAATTACGAGTTCTCGCGGCGAGCCTGGGCGTGGATGGGGAGGCGGGCATATCGCATTGGTCTGACAGCGTCTTTATCTCTCTATCGGCAATTTGAAAGTAACAGTAAGTTGACTACGTCAGCGAGGAATCACTTGTCGGTATTTTAATGGAAGATAGCCCGTCGACAAATATGCGTCGAGGGTTACACGAGTGCCCGGGGGCTCTCTCTGATCCCCTGTTTCGATCGCGTCATTCGCAGGCAGGTGGCCGCCATTCATTCGTCTCCTGTGACCTCGCTCGCGTGACGACCTATGACGAGCGGACGACAGGTGCACCCGAATCTTCACGGAAAAATAACGATGAATATTCATGAGCTGCAACAGCATGAGTTTCAGATGCACGCGTAATTTGTTTTAAAATAGTAAACAGGATAGTGATTTTTCGGCTTTTTATCCTTCTTGTTTTTTTTTTTTTTTTTTTTTTAATAACGATAACTTTGGTATAAACTTTCAGATTTTAAAAGATCATTTCAAGTTTTAAAATTGACCATATCGAGGAGTAAAGGTTATGCTATTATATGTTTCAGGTTTGATGATGGGTATGTAACCTAAGTTATTTCCTAAAATTTCAAACACGCTGTCCTGGGTACCGAAGTTCTATGTTTACGTATTTTACAATAAAGTGTTAAAATATTTTGTATAAACTTACCAATTGATTTAATTGCACAACTGATTATGTTATTCTCCTCATGTACAAGCAAAGAATATAACGTATCAAAAGGATCTGCCCTAAAAAAGTTCAATCTTGTTCAAGAGAGAGGAAGGAAAAGATAGAAGGGAGAGAGAGAGAGAGAGAGAGAGAGAGAGAGAGAGAGAGAGAGAGAGAGAGAGAGAGAGAGAGAGAGAGAGAGAGAGAGAGAGATGAGAGAGGGGGGAGAGAGAGGGAAAGGGAAAGATATATATATATATATATATATATATATATATATATATATATATATATATATATATATATATATGATATATACATGATACTAATTTTATGAATACTGCAGGCATCCTACTGTGTTAGGTAACTGGTACTTTCATCCTATGATAATTAATGTGTAGATAATCATTTAAACATCCACTTTATGCCGCGCCAGCCATCACCGCCGCCCGCTAATTAATTTACACGTCCACACACTGGGTACCAGTTAATAAGCTCCTTCAATTAGAGTCTTGTCATGTAAACCACTTAACAGCCCTTAGCCAGCTCGCCGCTCATTCCACTGACTGGGGTATCATGTCCGGCCTCCCCTAGGGCTTGATCCGCCCTTCGGAATGTCTCTCACCGCCCTAAAGTAAGCAGGTTATTGCTATGAGATAAGAAATATCCCTTTGTTGGCGTAACAGCAGAGAATTATTGCATAGTTTCATAAGATAGCAGATTCTTTTGGATAAGAGAGATGGTAAATGAATATAAAACTCAGGATATTTTATTCTGGTAAACAGTGGAGTTGTTCGCAATTCTATTCTGCAATTAAAAAATGCATATATAACTATTTTCAACCTATGCATGACATTCGCTGAATGTTAAAATGGTATTTTAAATATTGTAGGTATTGTTTTGAAATAGAAACCATTTAATTGTATTGGGGTGGTGGTGGTTGTGGTGATGGGCATTGATACGTAGGTTTAAATACGAAATAAATTATTATAATTATTAATGCTAGAAGTATGTGAAATTATTTGAATGTAATGTTTATGGACATTGTTTTAACCTTTACATTTTAAAACGAAGATTTTTTTTCTTCATATTTGTATAAAAGCCGCCATTTTAAGGATGTAACTTTGATAGAGCCCCTTTAATTTAAATATTAAAAACGAAGATTTAAAGTAAAAATACATCTTTGGTAACGATGGAAACTAATGTTCTCATGAATACT
This sequence comes from Gigantopelta aegis, assembly GCF_016097555.1. Taxonomy (NCBI): domain Eukaryota; kingdom Metazoa; phylum Mollusca; class Gastropoda; order Neomphalida; family Peltospiridae; genus Gigantopelta; species Gigantopelta aegis. The sequence continues at coordinate 95,763,562 of NC_054702.1, read as the reverse complement.
CTAAAAAACGGTATGTTGTTATGTGTGTATCTCTCTGCGTATACGTGCGTGTGTGCGTGTGTGTGTATGTGTGTATGCGTGTGTCTGTGTATGTGTATATGTATGCATGTTTGTGTGTGTGTGTGTGTGTGTGTGTGTGAGAGAGAGAGAGAGAGAGAGAGAGAGAGAGAGAGAGAGAGAGAGAGAGAGAGAGAGAGAGGAGGGGGGAGGGAGGGAAAGAGAGAGAGAGGGAAAAGAGAGAGAGAGAGAGAGAGAGAGAGAGAGAGAGAGAGAGAGAGAGAGAGAGAGAGAGAGAGAGAGAGAGAGAGAGAGAGAGAGAGAGAGAGAAAAGATAGGAGGGATGGGGGAGGGATGGAGGGAGGAAGAGAGAGATAGGCGGGTGTGTGTGTGTGTGTGTGTGTGTGCGGTGTACCAAAAAGAGAAAAAAAAGCTAAAAAAGCGTCCCAAACTGTGCTCAGAACACGCTACAGACGAAGAGCGCGTGCGTGGCCCAGACGCGGGAGTACCGTAGATCAAGCCGTATCTGGCTGACGCGCTGGATATCCCATCGTACGTGTATAAAGCTGGCTTGTTTACGACCCTATCACCCCAGCGCTTAGTTTATGACCACTAAATTACACGCGCTTATCTTATTCGTTTGTACCGAGATACCGTGACAAAGATGAACTGGGACATCCAACGTCGATGGAGGAAAGTACGAGGACAGGAAGATGCACGTATTGCGTAGGCAGTAAACTGCGCAGGTCCGCTGCAGCGAATTTTAAAAATGTACATGTGTGCAGGGTAGGGTCATATAGATATATTGTAGATCATCATGTCTCATTCAGTTCAATCTGGGCAGAACCCTCTTTTCCATGAGAGGTACTAGGTTAAGGTAGACAATACACTGGAATAAAACTTGGTTTTAGTAAAATTGAACGTAACCGCCTCTTTCAAGATTAAATTTAAATCCGCCAGACTACTTCTACTAGTAATGAAAATTTCCTCACGTAGACTGAGATGATAAAATTACGTAACCTTCACAGCGATATCAGTGTGTTTATCTCAGTGGCGTAGCGGAGCGAGGGAGTGGGTGGGGGCACGGGGACCATGCCCCCCTCAATCAAACCTTTTTAAAAACTATTAAATTTTATAAAATCATACATACATACATACATACATACATGCACCGGTATGGGACAATTTGTGAGGCCAGAAAGGATTTAATTATCCCCTGTGCCAATGCGTTAATATCTATGTATGTAACAGTCAATCTCGACATACATACAATATATAGATATTCATACATCAATACATACAAGCCAGTACCAGGTCTGCCCACTGTTTCGTGCACGTAAGCGGGACCGACCGCGTAGATTGTAGGCCCCATGCATGTAGTTGAGTTAAAGAGCATCCTTTTTATGGATGCCTCGATAGCTCAGAGCGCATCGTGGTTAGTCTCGCAATGTGCGGGCGATTCGGTGCCACAGGTTCGAGTCACAGCAATGACTTGGGACAATTTGTGAGGCCAGAAAGGATTTAATTATCCCCTGTGCCAGTGAATTAATATCTATGTATGTAACAGTCAACCTCGACATACATACAATATATAGATATTCATACATCAATACATACTAACCAGTGTCAGGTCTGCCCACTGTTTCGTGCACGTAAGCGGGATCGACCGCGTAGATTGTAGGTTGAGTTAAAGAGCATCCTTTTTATGGATGCCTCGATAGCTCAGAGCGCATTGTGGTTAATCTCGCAATTTGCGGGCGATTCGGTGCCACAGGTTCGAGTCCCAGCAACAACATGGTACAATTTGTGAGGCCAGAAAGGATTTAATTATCCCCTGTGCCAGTGCGTTAATATTTATGTATGTAACAGTCAACATCGACATACATACACTATATAGATATTCATACATCAATACATACATACATACATGCATATATACATAGTGTCGGTTAACCCCCCCCCCCCCCCCCCCCCCCATATGAGTTAGGCACCCAGTATAAAATCTTAAAATAACTTCTAGGTATTATATTCCAAGTATGGGTTCATTTACAGTAATTATAAGACAAGCAGCCAATGATTATTATATATACGAAAAATAAAATAGTGGCTTTTGTTTCTACAGTATTATGATAAAATGATACTTTGGTACATCATTAGTCGAGATGACAGTTGCAAATTTAACAATGTTCCATTTTAATAAAAAGACACCCTAAGCCAAAAATAAATAAATAAATAAATAAAAAGAAGAAGAAAGAAAAAAAGAAAAAAGAAAAAAAGCAACAACAAAAAACAACAACAACAACAACATACAAACACAAAAACACACATACATCCCACAAAACAACAAAAACAACAAAACCAAGTTTAGCCAAAATACAAACACGAGAAAACTATGACTGCAAAAATTGTTTAGTAAAATAACTGTTCGTCGTTTTATTAATTTGTAGAGTCATCAACTATAATTGTTTTACTATATAGTTGATATACTTTTATTAACCACAAAATATTATAATATATAAACTAAACATAATTCATTTGTGTCCAATGACACATGCAAGTAAATAATTTAAATACGCGAAATATGCTTGGACCTTAACTGGACATAAACACGAAAATATAAAATACGTAACTAACGCTACAAACTGGAAGCCGATTCCCCGCCCAGAGACGAAACTAGCTCCGCCTGTCGGTCTTCTTTACCCGCTTCACTATTCACACTTGTTGATTTGTCAGATGTTGCCAATTAGTCCTTGTCACGCGTCTCTTGATTGGCCAGTTTTTGTCAGATGCACCCCGTGACGTTGTCTATATTAATAACTATCTGATTGGTTGCGACACGTCCGTATGAGAGAAAACAAAAGATGTGTATCTCGCTGGTAGCAGCACGCCGTTATGAGACAGGGCAGCTAATTTTCTGGATAAGTACAGACTTCCTTTGAAACGCTGCACTTGATTATTTCACAATCCGCCGAGCGCTGTCTCGACTGTACGATTACGAACAAAGCACCAGATACATCGGTCAGCCATACTTCCTCTTCTGTCACATGGAACGGTGTGTAGAGTTAATGATCTGAACGACGGAGGGTCGTAGGATCGACCCCCTCCCCTGGATAAACGCTTTCCAGTATATCCCGCTTCCACAAATAGTATACAAAAAGTGTTTGCTATATACTTTCTTTTGAAAGAGTCCTTGCTAATAATTTGCAGAAATTATAGCCGAGTGGTGAGAACGGGTTTCTATTCTCATATCCTACGTTAAGTAGTTTTTGTTTGACAACAAGTACCGCTAGGGGGTGGGATTTAGCTCAGTCGGTTGAGTGATCACTTGAGGTGTTTGCGTCGCAGGATCGAACCACCTCGGTTGATCCATTCATCTGATTGTTTTTTTCTCGTTCCAACCAATGCACCACAACTGGACAAAGGTCGTGGTATGTGTTTTGCTGTCTGTGGGAAAGTGCATATAAAAGATCCCTTGCTGCATTAGAAAAAATGTAGCGGGTTTCCTCTGATGACTACAAGTCAGAATTATCAAATATTTGACATCCAATAGCCGATGATTAATTAATCGATGTGCTCCATTGGTGTCGTTAAACAACACAAACGGTACCAAACAAACTTCTTCCAAGTACCGCTAATTAAATAATGTGTTGGTGTCGAAAATTAAGATTTATTTTCAATTCCTGTAATATAGTTGCAACAGGATTACACATTCAAACTATTGTTCTAATGTGCCAAATTTGAAATGTCAGTAGTTTCTCACAGGCTGTATTACGTCCGACATTTAAGGTACCTATGATAAATTTATATTTTTCATCTGTGTCATATGAACGAGCCCCCTTCCAAAAAAGAAAAGAAAAGGAAAAAACACCCCCAAAAACACAACAACAAAAAACACCAACAGAGAAACTACCCCGCCCCCCAAAACTCCTTAAAAACCCCAAACCCAAACAAACAAAACAAAACACAACCAATAGCTCAAAACAAGAGTAAAATAATTTAAAAACTTAAAAACATTTTTAAGTAACAAATAAATAAAAAACCCGACCCAAAAACACATTAACATAATTTCTAAAACCTCCAATTGCGTCTACTTATTGACTAAATATGAACAGTACTAGTTGTGATGTTTTCAACCACCAATTCGCCGGGACCACTTAGCGCGTATCAAGTAGAGAGGCAATTTGTCAATTCATTTCTATAAAGTCTCCAGTATTACCCACGAGACGGCTGTCCCTGTTTCTCACAAAACTCATTTGTAACTGATCAGTTATCTCGCGAAAAAATCTAAAGACCTTTGCCTGCAAAATGATATTTTTCTAACCTGACAAATTGAATCTTTGCAGGAGACAGGTGGACCCGAACGATCAACCAAAAGAATTTTTGTTGTTTGAAAAAAAAAAAAAAAGAAAGAAAGAAAGAAAACTTTCTTCAAAGGTTATTTATGACCCCGTTGAAGATTTATTTCTTCATTTTAATATATTATTTTCGTTATTACGCTGCCTGGTCCTACAATTCAGTTGACTGGTGCTAATGGTAATTAAGCGAGAAAGAAGTTGATGAAGTGACATTTCATGTGAACGTTTCCAAAGGCAGAACGGGGCGGGGCGTAGCACAGTGGTAAAGCGTTCGTTTGATGCGCGGTCGGTTTGAGATCGATCCCCGTCAATGGGTCCATTGGGCTATTTCTCGTTCCAGCCAGCGCTCCACAACTGGTGTAATAAAGGCCGTGGTATGTACTATCCTGTCTGTGGGATGGTGCATATAAAAGATCCCTTGCTGCTAATCGAAAAGAGTAGCTCATGAAGTGACGACAGCGAGTTTCCTCTCAATATATGTGTGGTCCTTAACCATATGTCTGATGCCACATAACCGTAAATAAAATGTGTTGAGTGCGTTGTTAAATAAAACATTTCCTTCCTTCCTTCCAAAGGCAGAACAGAATTTATGACTTGAGGATTACTGGTTGGAATAGGAAATATAATTGAAACAGAAATTAACCCAATGTTTGCACAGAGCAAACAAGAAAGTTTAATTTTTCTAACGACACCACTGGAGCACATTGATTCATTAATCATTGGCGATTGGACCATCCCATAGACAGGATAGCACATACCACGGCCTTTGATGTACCAGACGTGGTGCATTGGCTGGAGCGAGAAATAGCCCAATTGGCCCATCAACGGGGATCGATCCAAGACCGATCGCGCATAAAGCGAGTGCTTTACCACTGGGCTATGTCCCGCCTGCTTGCACAGAGGAGGTGTTTTGAATGGAAGTAATATATGATGGAGCGGCATTTCATGTGAACGTTTCCAAAGGCAGAACAGAACTTGAGTGCTGGTTGGAATAGAAAAATAGTGGAAACAGAAATTAACCCAATGTTTGCACATAGGAGGTGTTCTTAACTGGGAGTAACATACAACCCGTCACACTTAGAGTGAACTCTCTTATTTAACTTTAACCTACTCCTAAACTCAGATAAAAAAAATAATCAAGTATATCTCGTCAACCTTCCCATCCCCACAACAACAACAACAACAACAACAAGACACCACCACCATCATCATCATCATCACCACCATCACTACCATCATCATCACCACAACCACCAACAACAACAACAACAACACACCAACAAAACTTGAACAGCACAACAATAATAGAATCCTGGCTCATTTGTAACGATCCAGATTCCGGCCAAAGATCGGTTCTGGTGAGTTCGCATCCCGGATCAGGGTCCCCACCCACGTGTTGACGGATCAAGGGGGGGGGGGGGGGGGGGGGAGGAGGTTAGTAAGACCTCTACACCACCTTTTTCTGAATAACCAAAGAATCAGGAATAAATGAATGAATGAATGAATGAATGGATGAATGAATGAATGAATGGATGTTTAACTTGCCTAAAATGTTTGGGTCGTAAGACTCGGTGGACTCATTAGGTAGTTTCCCGATCCACTCAGTGCACCACGACTGGCAATTAAAGACCGTGGTATGTGCTGTCCTGTCTGTGGGAAAGGGCATAAAAAAGATTCCTTGCAACTAATGGAAACATTTAACGAGTTTCCTCTGAAGACTACGTGTCAAAGTTACCAAATGTTTGACATCCAATAGCCAATGATTAATTAATCGATTTGCTCCAATGGCGTCGTTAAACACAACAAACTTAAGCTCGTTAATCATCAAAAACTAACAACCCTCCTGAACAACTAAGATAATAACTTATGTGTGTACCAAGGACAGCGCGCTTGAACCTTAATTGGCTATAAGCACAAAACCCAAATTAAAATTAATGAAGTATTGGACGTATGTATAAGGTATAACATTGGCCCCAGACAGACCAGACTACGCTTTGTTTATATATAAAATAAATACAGGTCCACATAGTCATGACTTTCCTGATAATTTAGTGTTCATGTATCTTTGAGTTTGCCTTAAATCACAGAAGTGAAGCACTCTGAAAGGATCTCTCTCCAGTGTTTTGTGGTATGCAAACACTTGAAACATTAGGGTAATTTCACCGAGCATGTTTATGAAAATAGGCAAGCGTTGAGAGTATGCCAAGATCCGGCAACTGTGATGACAAAACGTGTCTGCTTTTATCATTAAATATGGCCAAAAGAAACTACTGCACCTTTTTAGCACTTAACGGAAGCGGCTCTGGGCCCCCTGTGTTGGACAGATGGAAGTGCAGTCAGATCGAGCAAAGAATGAACGTCACTAATGCCTCAAAGACAGTTATACAGATTTACGATCTACACGTGGTCTGAGTTCCCTTACCAAAAGAAATACTTGCCGCAAGCAAATCTAGCGCGCTATCGGCTCAGCGATAAAGGGGGATCACTCAGCCAATAGGGGTAGGTGTTTAGAAATCTTCACACGGACAAAGCAGAAGGCATTTTTATATATATAACCAGTTCGACCAATTGGAATCGATTAAGATAGGTTTGAAATGTAAAACGAACATTTTTGATTCGTTATATCACTACGATGTCATAAATACGAAAGATACGATGTTCATGGTCGTTTGCTAAAACTTTTGATATCATACAGTTAACAAGACGATTCCGTTGTATATTATGTATGCTGTTTAGAAGTGTAGTCTGAAAATTGCAACAAGTTTGTCGAGTTCAAAGTCATAAACAAGACATAATATATTTCAAAGCATATTTAACAAAATGGACATGACCACTAAATTCTAATTTCTAGTCTCCACCAGCTAAAAAAATAGATTAAATACTATGGTCAATTTTTGATTAAAATAATTCTTGCACAGCCAGAAGGTATAAAATAATATTTTGGTCCTTAACAGTTAACACCATCATACATGATCATTTATGGTACTGCTTTTGTTAAAAGTCACTACATTACACAATTTATTAACATAGCTATACTATCATTGGGTATGGATAAGGAAATATTTGACGTGCTTCCATTTGGAAACTGTTCAAGCACGCCTGTTGTGGGCACAATCTCTTGACTTCGCCAGAGAGTTCTATCCTACAATAGAGAATATATTATAATTGTCATATACCTTTGTACATACCTATTAATATGAAACAATAAAACATTATGAACTCAGTTGTCTAGAACTTGTAATGACGAATACAGTACACGAGTACTCCAAACTGGATGTCCCATCTATTGTCGATAAATCACAGCCCTTGTCTCAACACGGAGCGGACGAAATGGAATATAAACAGTAATAAACTGGAAAGGTAGAATGTGGACATGACTGGAATACTTCACGTGTACGCCAGATGTTAAAGCAGTACCCGGTGCGACGGTCCCTCGTGTTGAAATCTACTCTCGTTCACACATTCTCGTCTCTTAACACTATTTCAATTAGACAACCGTATTCGCTTTGAGTGATTGGAACTTAAGCCAGTGGTAGAGCATCTGCGTGGAGTGCGATTAATCGTACGACCAATTATTTTGCTAGACTTTCCTTTCCTTCGTTCCAGTTACCGGCCTCGGTGCTGTAGTGGTTAAGCCACCGCAGACTGGTAGGTTCTGGTTTCGCCTTCCGGTACCGGCTCCCACCAACTCAATGCTTTTACAAGTTGCACATAAAAGTAGAACATTTTTGAGAGAGAGAGAGAGAGAGAGAGAGAGAGAGAGAGAGAGAGAGAGAGAGAGAGAGAGAGAGAGAGAGAGAGAGAGAGAGCGAGAGGGACAGAGAGACTGAGAGAGAGGTGGGGGAAGCCGTGCGTGCGCGTAAGAGAGAGAGAGAGAGAGAGAGAGAGAGAGAGAGAGAGAGAGAGAGAGAGAGAGAGAGAGAGAGAGCGCAAACAAAAATGAAGCAGACAAGTACCACAACAACTGAATGTCTAAACTTAACATTTCATTTCAACTTATTTTCGTGCTTATATCCAATTAAGATTCAAGCACTCTATACTGGCCACACACATCAGCTATCTGGGGCTGTCTATCCAGGACAGTGGGTCATTTGTTAGTGGTTAGAGGTTAGTGAGTGAGAGAGAAAAGGGTGTAGTGGTCTTACATCTACCCATTGAGTCGTTAAAACTCGCTCTGAGTGGGAGCCGGTGTACCGGTACTGGGCTGCGAACCCTGTACCTACCAGCCTCATGTCCGATAGCTCAACCACGACACCACCGAGGCCGGTAGACATAACATTTCATTTCAACTTATTTTCGTGCTTATATCCAATTAAGGTTCAAGCACGCTGTCATGGGCAGAAGAGGGTGTAGTGACCTTATACCTATCCATTGAACCCTTAAGAACTCGCTCTGGGTTGCAGCCGGTACCGGGCTGCGAACCCTGTACTTACCAGCCTGTAGTCCGATGGCTTAACCACTGCGCCACCGAGGCCGGTAGACATAACAAAAGAAAGCGTTACTCTCTAAAGGGAAATAATCCAGGATTTATTTCAGGTTTACATAATCTTTATCTCTTTCGTGTGTGGGGTAGTAACCATCTTAGCGTTTTGTCTTTGATATGGAATTCTTGGTCATAAAATAGATATGTTATCTTCAACGACCTCTCACGGGATTACAACATTACCTGCACTTTTGTAATGAAAACACTGATTCTTCTGCGGAGCCTGCTATAAATTTGCGCCATAACAGTGCTGGTGTGCCCCATACAGGGATTGAACATATTATATTAAATTAAATATCTTTTCGACTTGGCAAGCTGTTTGGGATGGTGCGGTCGCGATCAAGCTTCATTCTGTCAAGCCAGTCCTGGGAGAGTGGCAGTCATCCTATTGGCAGTGCAGGAAGGATCATGTGGTCTTGTGTCCTGCTCGCATAGACCATACACAAAGACTGTGCGCCACAATTTGGTGGTGTGCAATCATTTGAAGCCGACGACAAAAGATATATTTGGTAACAGAAATGTAGTACAATCTTTTAAATTCTACCCAGAATTAATTTTAAAAAATACTTTGACTTCTATACAAAGTTTTAGAATATACATACCTTGATGTTTGTAAGGTACGATACTTTTCCCACAACTCTTTACACTGTGGTTTTACATAATTGTATAAATTTTATTCTTAATGTAAATAATATAATTACCTTTGTTTGACACACAGTAGCCAATATATAATTTTTGTCTGTGCTGGGGTGTCGTTATTCATTCATTCATTCATTCATTCATTCATCCATTCACTCATTGAGACTTCATACAGTTTTACTGACACCCAGTAGCCGATGTGTATTTTGGTGTTGGGGTGTCGTTAAACATGCATTCATTCATTCACACATTGAGACTTCATACAGTTTTACTGACACCCAGTAGCCGATGTGTATTTTGGTGTTGGGGTGTCGTTAAACATTCATTCATCCATTCACTCATTGAGACTTCATACAGTTTTACTGACACCCAGTAGCCGATGTGTATTTTGGTGTTGGGGTGTTGTTAAACATTCATTCATCCATTCACTCATTGAGACTTCATACAGTTTTACTGACACCCAATAGCCGATGTGTGTTTTGGTGTTGGGGTGTTGTTAAACATTAATTCATTCATTCACACAGTTTTACTGACACCCAATAGCCGATGTGTGTTTTGGTGTTGGGGTGTTGTTAAACATTAATTCATTCATTCACACAGTTTTACTGACACCCAATAGCCGATGTGTGTTTTGGTGTTGGGGTGTTGGTAAACATTAATTCATTCATTCACACAGTTTTACTGACACCCAATAGCCGATGTGTGTTTTGGTGTTGGGGTGTTGTTAAACATTAATTCATTCATTCACACAGTTTTACTGACACCCAATAGCCGATGTGTGTTCTGGTGTTAGGGATAACATTAATTCATTCATTCACAGTTTTACTGACACCCAATAGCCGATGTGTGTTTTGGGGTGTTGTTAAACATTAATTCATTCATTCACACAGTTTTACTGACACCCAATAGCCGATGTGTGTTCTGGTGTTAGGGTGTTGTTAAACATTAATTCATTCATTCACACAGTTTTAGGGGCGGGACGTAGCCCATTGGTAAAGTGCTCGCCTGGTGTGCGGTCGGTCTAGTCTTGATCCGCGTCGGTGGGCCCATTGGGCTATTTCTCGTTCCAGCCAATGCACCACGATTAGAATATCAAAAGGCCATGGTATGTGCTATCCTGTCTGTGGGATGGTGCATATAAAAGATCCCTTGCTATTAATGTAGCGGGTTTCCTCGAGAGCTATGACTATTATATATGTCAAAATCACCAAATGTTTGACATTTTATAGCCGATGATTATTTTTTAATCAATGTGCTCTAGAGGTGTCAATAATAAAAAACCCACACAAAACTTCCATAGAGTTTCAAATAAATAGCAACAGCCAAGTGCCGTCTATAGCCTCCGTGTCGCAGTCGTTTAAGACTAGTAGGTGCCGGGTTTAACACTAGTAGTTGCTAGGTTTAAGACTAGTAGGTGCCGGGTTTAAGACTAGTAGGTGCTAGGTTTAAGACTAGTAGGTGCCGGGTTTAAGACTAGTAGGTGCTAGGTTTAAGACTAGTAGGTGCCGGGTTTAAGACTAGTAGGTGCCGGGTTTAAGACTAGTAGGTGCCGGGTTTAACACTAGTAGGTGCCGGGTTTAGGACTAGTACGTGCCGGGTTTAGGACTAGTACGTGCCGGGTTTAAGACTAGTACGTGCTGGGTTTAAGACTAGTAGGTGCCGGGTTTAACACAAGTAGGTGCCGGGTTTAACACTAGTAGGTGCCGGGTTTAAGACTAGTACGTGCTGGGTTTAAGAATAGTAGGTTCTGGGTCGTATTCCACTACGAGAATGAAACTACTTATAATATTCTGTGTATGCAGCAATGAAGAAAACAGAGAGACAAATATGTTACATTGCTATTTAACGTGTGTCGTGAAATTGTATACCCATGAAGCGTAGAGATCTAGAAGTATTTAACGTGTGTCGTGAAATTGTATACCCATGAAGCATAGAGATCTAGGAGTATTTAACGTGTGTCGTGAAATTGTATACCCATGAAGCATAGAGATCTAGGAGTATTTAACGTGTGTCGTGAAATTGTATACCCATGAAGCACAGAGATCTAGGAGTATTTAACGTGTGTCGTGAAATTGTATACCCATGAAGCAGAGATCTAGAGATCTAGGAGTATTTAACGTGTGTCGTGAAATTGTATACCCATGAAGCACAGAGATCTAGGAGTATTTAACGTGTGTCGTGAAATTGTATACCCATGAAGCACAGAGATCTAGGAGTATTTAACGTGTGTCGTGAAATTGTATACCCATGAAGCACAGAGATCTAGGAGTATTTAACGTGTGTCGTGAAATTGTATACCCATGAAGCACAGAGATCTAGGAGTATTTAACGTGTGTCGTGAAATTGTATACCCATGAAGCACAGAGATCTAGGAGTATTTAACGTGTGTCGTGAAATTGTATACCCATGAAGCATAGAGATCTAGAAGTATTTTGAAAGGCCTTGGCATTTCAGAAAGCCAATATCTAAGGCACAACTTCCATAATCTGCATGCGTATACGTATGTGTAATTCGCATCAATCGCTGCCAATGCAAATAGGTTGAGTAGATTCCATTTATGCGTCCTTCGTACGTGTGTGCGTATCCTATTACTCTATGTGGATTACGTGTACGTATAAGCATAAGCAAAAGGGGCAAATTCCATTTGTCCGTAATTCGTGTGCGTATACGTATTCATAATCCGCAATGCGCAATGCGTAACAATCGATGCGTCTCCGTACGTTTATACGGTGTGTATGAAGCACGAGTTGGTAGAGTTGTAGAAAGCCATGTAGTGACTGCAAATTCAGTTTACGTTTATACATACGAAGACAGTTTAATATAGCAGAATAACAGTTTTTTTATTATTACATTTATAAACCATTGTGTTATTATTTGTTTTGTTTTGTTTACATGATTTGTATAGTTTATATATATTTATATGAAAGTTTACTTAAAATCTAATAACTATGTCATGTACTGGTGCTGTCCGCGACTCATGTTTTGTCCTCAGCATGAGTTGTCTGTCAGGTAAATGAGGGACTGGAATAAGTCCTCAAAACTGAACGCTATTAAAAGTGATTCCATTTACAGTGCTATAATAGTATCCCATTGAATTTTCAAATTCATTCAACTGCAGTAGTTGAAGTTGTAAATGCAGGTTCGCCATTTCGTGAAATAGATTATTGCTCCCTGTCATTCATCCACGATCGCCCCAAGATTGGCCCTTCCGCAGGACTGGCCGAGTTGCAACACATTCGCCCTGTGTTTACGTCTATTCGCCCTCTTGAGCAATACATACAATACATATAAGACATACAACACACGGATGGCAGCGTTAGTGTATGAATTGTACATTACAATAACAGCATAAGTTTTCTTCATTATCCAAAATTATTATAGAATCAAGTAATTATTAAAATAAAATATGAAATTGTTCTGAGAAATGAATCTGTGATCTCAATAATTTGAAGAATAACATTATTTCATAGCATTCTTACCTTCAGACAAGGAAATATAATATTACTTTTGTCTTAAAAGAATCCAATCCAATATTTATTTACATGCTCATATACCACGAAGGTTTCAAGCATGTCTGTCCTGGGCATAATCTCTGGCCTTTGCCAGTGACTAAGTCCAGGACAGAAAAGGGTGGGGGATAAGTTTGAAGTGGGCAGATTTTGGAATAAGCATTTAGTTGTGTCCAGCGACTGCGCGGACCGACTAGTAGACACCGAAAATGGGCCGTGTTCTGACTGGCTGAATTTCGATTCCTTCGGGTCTAACTAGAAAAGCTAAAGTCTACGGAGAATAACTGCTCCTAACATCATGTCCGGACTAAGAATTTAAACCCAAAAATAAGTTTGACTGCTCGGCCAAAAAGGTTTTAAGGTGATTTGAGCAATTGAACGGGCGCCAAAGTAAATTGCGTTGGACTATTTATAAAAAAATAAACATAAAGGTTTTGAAGCTCGATCGAAAATTTTTAAAGTCCAACTAAGCCCAAAAAGGAGGATACCTGTCCTAGGTAAGGTTGTACTACTTCGGGGAGCTTGGAGTGTCTCGGAGCGACGGCAGCTTCTCACTGATCTGCTGTAGATGTTGGACCACCTTGGAATAGTCGGGGCCGCAGACCGCTTGTATCATCCTGTGGATCGATCTATTGTCGAGTTCAGCAAACAGGATGCACTGTCTGTAGGTCTGGTCCCTTCGATGCGTAACGACTATTCCCTTGGTTTCGTTAAAGATCCTGGAGTGAAGTTCGTAACTGCTGCCGTCCTTCAAGGTCTTCCAGTGGTGGTTAGAAAATCCTCCCCGAAGTAGTTGTGGTTTCTGCGTGTCCCCCTGTAAGTACTGGTGGAGATGACGGCGAAGTCCACTGATGGCAATGGTCCATTCGTCGTCAACAGGGGGAGAGGATTCCGGTGGCGGCTTGGTCTTGGCTGGCTGGGTGGTCGGTGATGTTGCCTTCCTTTTTGTCGCCGGAACAACAAGTCCATGTGGCGACTCGACGGGAGCGGTCGTAGTTGACCGCTTCACCGGAGTCGTCGTCATTGGGGTGGAGGCTGAAGTCGGTGGTGGCACACTCGTCCGTTTAAATCTCACGATTTCTTGGGTGGTGTACGGCCGTTCCGGGGATGCAGGTTCCACAAGTGGTTGCGTCCTCTCCGGAGGACTCGGTGGGGGCGGTGTCACAGGAGGGAGCGCCACTGGCGGTTGAGCCACCAGCTTTGTCCCCCCCCCCTGGGCCTTCCCTGGCACCGGTTTCTTCCTTCTTCTTCCTCTTCCAGTCCCCCCTTTCCGTTTCTGTGGAGGCGGGTCACCATATACCAAAGTCACGGTCGCCCGTGACCCGGTATACGTGACCCGGAACTCCAACATCGGGCCGAAGCTGGCAATCAGTCCCCCCAGGTGGGGGGGGGGGCATCTCGAGAACGCACGTTGACACGTCCACCTTCATCGAAGGACAGCTGGAAGAAAAGCTAAATTTACATGTTTTAATTATGAAAAGTGACACATTTATGGGATTCAAGTGTTCAGTGTACAGAAAATCTATTCTGAACACTTGAATCTGTCATTTGCATTTCACCCCGATTGTTAAGGGAATATATGTTAGTGGCCGGTCACAAATGAATTGTCAACATTTTCACAATAGTAAAACTCGTAATCTAGGTACAATGTGTTAATGTCAATGTATGAACAGAAATGCTGATAAAGAATGTTCCTTGCAAATGCAGCATGCGTTTTTTCTTCTCCTATACGTGTTTAGAAGGGCCAGGTTGTGGGTAACATAAAATAATACGCTTTGTATATTTAAGAAACTGCTAATAATCGCGAACGGTTCTAACCTCCATTGACAAACGATCGCTTGTTTTTGTTTTACCGTCTCATACATTTGCCCATTTCTCTAACTAGTGTTACAGAATACTGACAGATCTATAAGCTCGCTTCCCCCAGTTGTTTCTGTATTCGTGTAGAAAATAATACAGTTACAAGTTTACGGCTCGCCGTCCCTCATTTGGATGCACGGGCCACATCATTACGTTGAAGAACAGCAAAAAGAAAAAAAAAAAGAAAAAAAAGAGAGAAAGAAATCTCCACAGAGCCAACACGTTCCTTAGCGGCATTTACAACCAAACGTGTGAATTCTGTTCCGCCAAGTGTTATCACCGGCAGTAGAGAAAATCTAGTCAAACTCCATGAACCTACAATTCTATTAAGTTCTACTCGACAATAATATCTTTGTTTCTTTGTTTTTGAATGGGAAATATTTGTGCACATTGCCGACGCGTTGCAGTCGAGACCTGCCAATACATTCCACGGGGAAGCGGGCAGGAGTGCACTGGCTGCGTTGCGAGGCTGGTCAGGTGTAACCGGAGTGGACGTGTTATGGCCGACGCTTGCTGTTTATCTCCCACTAAACAACTTGTACAAACAAACAACGTTCACCTGTCCTGCTGTATACGAATCTAGCTCAGTCGGTAGGACGCTTGGCTTGAGGTGCTATGATGGTAAGGTCAAACCTCCTCGGTGGAACCATTTTCTGATTGAGGTGTTTTCCCCATGTTTTTTCCATCCAGTACCACACGACTGGTATATCAAATGTCGTGGTATGTACTGTTCTGTGTGGTACAGTGCATATAAAAGATACCTTGATCTAATGGAAAAATGTAGCGGGTTTCCTATGAAACAAAATTACCAACTGTTTGACATCCAATAGCTGATGATTAATTAATCAATGTGCTCTAATGATGTCGTTAAACAAAACAACCTTCAACTTTTAACGTTTGTGTCTCTCGACGTGGCTTAGTTTAATCACCAATGATACTGAAAATAATCTGCAGCTTTCAATTATCGTAGTTATTATGTGATCATATACTGACATATAATAGGTATCATATCATATCGTATCGTATCGTATCGTATCGTATCGTATCGTATGATATATCTCATATCATATCATACCATATCATATAATACCATATCATATCATATTATACCATAACATACCACACCAGACCACACCACACCACACCACACCACACCACATTATGTCATATCATATCATATATCTAATTATTATATCATATCATATATCATATCTTATTATATACAATATATCATGTTATGTCATGTCATACCATGGACGTAATATGACGTCATGTCAGATCACATATATCATATAAGTTACATGTTCTGGATTTTTGCGTCTTTGTCGTAGTCCGTAGTTATTATCTAGATCGAGAAGTAATATTATATTCAGTAATGAAGATAGGTGAGTTAGTCCAACAAACGATCATCTTAATCAACGAGACCTGCTTCTCACTAATGGTTTTGGTCACATATGGTATAATCAAAATGTAGAAAATCGCAATACATTTATATCACTATTCAAACAGAGAATGACTGATCAGTTTATCCAATCTATGTATGCTGTATTCAACAATTCTCCAAAATGTCTGTTATACAAATTCGTTGTTAATAATTATTGCTTAGAACCTTACCTTCAGAAACCTACTGCCTTGAAATACAAACATATGTTGAATAAATATAGATTATCTTCCCATAATCTCTTTATAGAAACGGGCAGATACAACAGTATTGACAGGAATAATAGAATTTGTAGTCTATGCAATATGAATGTAGTAGAAGACGAATATCACTTTGTTCTAGTGTGTCCTTTCTACAGCAACATAAGAGATAAATATATTAAACCTTTTTATTATAATAAACCATCAACATTTAAAGTAACGCAACTGCTGTCCAGCGACAATTCAAAACAGCTAATGAAATTGTGTAAGTATTTGAACACTGCTACCACGCATAGAACAGACAACATTGATACATGACATATGTTATTATATTGCATATTACTGCTATGCATGTATTACCCATTTACTATAGAATGTAACCCGATGCTACATACCATTCCCCGCAATCTGCACATTATATTATTTTATATATAAATATGTATGTATGTATGCCTACAAAATGTATATTTTTGGGCAAAAATAAAATGTGTCTTTACAGTAAATTAGATCATCACTTAATTATTTATAAGGAGAAGGGTTCATTTGCATAAGACCTAAATATTGTATATAAACGGCATTGACGTTATCCGCAAAACGACTTTTGTATGCATCATTACTTAAAATGCTCACTTGCTTTGGCAACAGCAATTTTATTTTCGTAAACTAGGATTACGATACAGTGATGAAAGACATACAAGTTACAACTATATTTGGAAATAACGACTGCACGTGCATGCTATATTAACTCAAAGACATAGATACCATATATAGTTCTTATTAACAGACATAATGTCTTCAAAATATACATGTATATTCGAACTGTTAAACAATTCGTGGCAGGGCGAATTCTCTATTTCACTGGTATACTAGTACTGTTATATTCTGCGTTGAAAACCTTCCAATATTTATATGTAAGACAGTCTCTGCTTCATGTGCGTTAACAGAGCATGGTGTTTTTACAGATGTTGTCAGGGCTACTTAATTATCATTGGCGTGAAACCGCCTCAAACATTCGTATGCTATATGCAATTGCTTGGGACACCCAAGTGCAAAAACAGAAAATGATACAATCAGGAGGCGGTTTTAACTGGACTGGTTTAGAAGAAAAACACATCAGCATCACAAGCTATGGACATGTTCATAGTTATACGGTCTATGACAGACAAGGTACCAAAGCAAATATTACCCATGTGCGAAACCGGATAAAAGATAATTGTAGTGACTAAACCACAAACGCTTTTCGCTGTTATTAAAAACCATTATCGTTTGAAAACTTGCATTATAAACGTATACAAAAGGAAGATAAAACCAACACTTATCAATAATAATTTTATTAAAGTCACTGACCTTAGTTTTAATTTGCTTTTAAGAAATTAGAAAAACAAGGGCGACCAAAACTAGAATGATAAATTCAAAATGTTCTATTAAGAAACCTATATAGTCCGTTTGTCCCAAAGGGGAACCAATGAATAAAGTTAACACCCTTATAAAAACATATTACGTTTTAAACCCATACCAACTCAAATAACGTTTTTTTTTTGGAAAAAAGTTCAGTGTAAATAGAAAAGTTTTTATACAAATTACTATCAAACTGCATAGTTTAAATCTTCTTTTTAAATATGAAGACAACTGATGGCTAGCCAAGAACAGCAAGCGCAGTTCTACCTTCAGTACCTTCTGGGCCACGATACAGCATTTATAACTTAAACTAATTCATATTGTTACAGAGTCTTTTAAACATCATAAATAGTTAGTTTGTCTTTGAAACAAGAATTAAAATCCACAGAATCATTCCCTGGGTTGTGTTACGAAATGTTATGAATACCAAGCAAGGAATTAAGCATTAAGGAATGCACGGGTACCACGGGGACCATTCTGTGACGCAATGCAATTTCGTTGCTGCAAGTCCTTTAATGTAAAAACCACCAGAAGCAATTTACTGGTCGGAATCCTAGAACTAGAAACATTCCAAAACGTGATAGCAAGGTTAACGGGTTGCTGTTGTTGATATGAAGTGAATACTTGACCTATTGATATTCAATACTTGATTTTGTTGCTGTCTAATAACACAATGTATCCAATACTTGACCCATTGATACCTAACAGCGTAGTGTGTCTAAAATGTGACGCATTGCTGTCTAACAGTGTTATTTGTCTAACACTTGACCTACTGGTGTCGCAACGGTGAAATTTGCCTAATAATTGAGCCATTGCTTTCTAACAGTATAATGTGTCTAATGCTTGACTCATCAGTGTTTAACAGTATAATTTGTCAAATACTCGACCCATCGATATCTTAGAGGCTAATGTGTCTAATACTTGACCCATCGATATCTTAGAGGCTAATGTGTTTAATACATGACCCATCGAGGTCTTAGAGTGTAATGTGTCTAATACATGACCCATCGATGTATTAGAGTGCAATGTGTCTAATACATGACCCATCGATGTCTTAGAGTATAATGTGTCTAATACATGACCCATCGATGTCTTAGAGTGTAATGTGTCTAATACATGACCCATCGATATCTTAGAGGCTAATGTGTCTAATACATGACCCATCGGTGTCTTAGAGTGTAATGTGTCTAATACATGACCCATCGATGTCTTAGAGGCTAATGTGTCTAATACATGACCCATCGATGTCTTAAAGTGTAATGTGTCTAATACATGACCCATCGATGTCTTAGAGGCTAATGTGTCTAATACATGACCCATCGATGTCTTAGAGTATAATGTGTCTAATACATGACCCATCGGTGTCTTAGAGTATAATGTGTCTAATACATGACCCATCGATATCTAACAGTATAATGTGTCTAATACTTGACCCATCGGTGTCTAACAGTATAATGTGTCTAATACTTGACCCATCGATATCTAACAGTATAATGTGTCTAATACTTGACCCATCGGTGTCTAACAGTATAATGTGTCTAACACTTGACCCATCGATATCTAACAGTATAATGTGTCTAATACTTGACCCATCGATATCTAACAGTATAATGTGTCTAATACTTGACCCATCGGTGTCTAACAGTATAATGTGTGTAATACTTGACCCATCGGTGTCTAACAGTATAATGTGTCTAATGCTTGTCCCATCGGTGTCTAACAGTATAATTTGTCTATTGCTTGACCCATCGATATCTGACATTATAATGTGTCTAATACTTGACCCATCGGTGTCTAACAGTATAATGTGTCTAATGCTTGACCCATCAATGTCTTAGAGTGTAATGTGTCTAATACTTGACTCATCGGTGTCTAACAGTATAATGTGTCTAATGCTTGACCCATCGATATCTAACAGTATAATGTGTCTAATGCTTGACCCATCGACGTCTAACATTATAATGTGTCTAATAATTTACCCATCGATGTTTTGGAGTTTAATGTGTCTAATACTTGACCCATCGGTGTCTAACAGTATAATGTGTCTAATGCTTGACCCATCGATATCTAACATTATAATGTGTCTAATAATTTACCCATCGATGTCTTGGAGTTTTATAATGTGTCTAATACTTGACCCATCGGTGTCTAACAGTATAATGTGTCTAATGCTTGACCCATCGATGTCTAACATTATAATGTGTTTAATAATTTACCCATCGATGTCTTGGAGTTTAATGTGTCTAATACTTGATCCATCGATATCTAACAGAGTAATGTGTCAAGTGTCTGCCCAGGATGTCCCAGTTGGGACGTATTAGAGAGTTTGGACATATTGGAGAGTTGAGACATATTGGAGAGTTGGGACATATTGGAGAGTTTGGACATACTGGAGAGTTTGGACATATTGGAGAGTTTGGACATATTGGAGAGTTAGTACATATTGGAGTGTTTGGACATATTGAAGAGTTAGTACATATTGGAGAGTTTGGACATATTGGAAAGTTAGTACATATTGGAGAGTTGGGATATATTGGAGAGTTTGGACATATTGGAGAGTTAGTACATATTGGAGAGTTGGGACATATTGGAGAGTTAGTACATATTGGAGAGTTAGTACACATTGGAGAGTTGGGATATATTGGAGAGTTGGGACATATTGGAGAGTTGGGACATATTGGAGAGTTAGTACATATTGGAGAGTTGGGACATATTGGGGAGTTGGGATATACTGGAGAGTTGGGACATTTTGGAAAGTTGGGACATATTGGGGAGTTGGGACATACTGGAGAGTTAGTACATACTGGAGAATTGGGACATATTGGAGAGTTAGTACATATTAGAGAGTTGGGACATATTGGAGAGTTTGGACATATTGGAGAGTTAGTACATATTGGAGAGTTGGGATATATTGGAGAGTTTTGTTCATATTGAAGAGTTGGAACATGTCACGGGGATTCTATAATACCCGTAACTGAATAAAACACGATTATCAAAATATCTCTCCTAACTGTATATCTATTAGATCTCTCTGTAACAGGCGGTTAAACCCTAGTATGGCTCGTCTCTAGGTATGATCAGAGATACGATCTTATATAAAGTATATATTATTATAGCACGTTAGTTCTCTAGAAACACAACAAAAACACAATACACTTTGGAATCTGTATTAATCTACGCTGACAAATGTACCACCGTAGTAGTAAATTAATAACAGCAATAATAACAACCCAGAACTGATCACTTAATTAGTTAATCTCTAGGTGTCTAGTTACACAATATGCGAATCACTTCACCGTTACACCACACCCACACGTGTGATAATAGAGAAACGCTTCTAGGAGAAGTTAATTAATAAAGGAATTACAACACTATTCCTAACTGGTTAATTTTTAATTAACCCTTACTACTCGTTCAGTAACGTGTGATACAGAATTAATACTGGTACCTATCACAATAAAGACAATAACCTACAGTTTACCTAGGTCGTCTAGGATGACTGGCTAAGCTTTATATTGCCAAATACTCGTATAATGTTAGAACAAAAAGTCTACGATTTACTTCGTCAGATGACCGAAGACACAGTCTAAAGAATATTGGTATAATACAGTATCAAAATATTTAAAGTCACATCAATCACATCAAGGTTATACACAGAGCAGAAATAAAAATATTTACCAAAGTCCAACGGACTACGTTCCCTGGGAGCCGTCCTTTTCGTTCTCCTCGATATCCCTAAAACACTAGCTATTTATTATAAATCAGGATTTTGCCTGGGGGTACAAGGCGGTACCTCACGTATCATCTCATATTCTACCTCTACTAGAGTCGGTATATTTCTCTCTGATCGTCAGTCTGGCTGTCGCCAACCGCGAGCAATCTCCTGGCCATAAACAGCACTACCGGAGATATTACGTAACTACTAGCCACATGGCCTCCGCACCTAGCTGGGTGTGTATTAGGCGTACCGATCGAGGACCGTCGCGCAGAAGTATTACGTAACAAGTTGCCCATCTGGGCTTAAGTGCAATGAAACTGCACACGGCCCTCTAACACAATTAAAATCAAATTTAAGAGCATGTACCGTCACAGAACATATTGGAGAGTTTAGACATATTGGAGAGTTGGGACATATTGGAGAGTTAGGACATATTGGAGAGTCAGGACATATTCGAGAGTTGGGACATATTGGGGAGTTGGGACATACTGGAGAGTTGGGACATATAGGAGAGTTGGGACATATTGGAGAGTTAGTACATATTGGATAGTTGGGACAGTTTGGAGAGTTTGGACAGTTTGGAGAGTTGGGACATATTGGGACATATTGGGCTGCTACACTTGACCCGCCGATGACTAACAACGTAACGTGACTATAAATGATCAGAAAATATATAAACCAAGAACACAAATTCCAATACATTTCAATACTCTAATCTATTTCTTCTTTCAGAAATGTAAACTAATTGTATTACATCTTTCTACTTAGTAGTTAAATCTCATTCTGGATTGAACCTGTTACAGGGATGGGAACTCAGCATCTTCCAGCATTAAGGCTGATAGCTTAACCACTACGCTACCGAGGCCAGTTCCTATAAATCAGCTGCAAGACATCTTTTATAGGCATTTTCTTAGTATGGCAATACCATAATTATGTTGTATATAATTCCTTGAACAGTGATTAATGTATGTAGGCGCTAAACAGAACAAACTTTAACAAACGTTTTTGTACAAATACAATTGTTAATTCCCAATAGTACAAGAGCATTAGGGTTTGGGGTGGAAAAAAAATGTAGAAAGCTACTTTTTTTCAGGAAACATTCCTGAAACATCCCTGATCACATATCTGATGAGTCCCCAAAAATCCTCTTTGGGCATTTTGCATAATTAACCTAATTTGCATATTAATGGACAAATGCCCCAAAAGTCAGAAAATGGACCAAACAGCTCACAGTATCGTCAACCATTACCTTGAATTGAGTAAAAACACTTGAGTTTAATAATATTTTATTAAAACTTTTAGTATTTATGGGCCTTACGGACCAATCAGAACATTGCAAATACCTCCTAATTTGCATAATTTGCATGCAATATGGCCAAAATCAGACAAATTATATACCATTGCTATTGGAGCATCTAATTTTTTTTCAGGGAAATGTGGGACAGTTTTCCTCTGAGCTTTTGCACTGCAATGTGTGCATGAATGTGAATATTCAAGAATATGATATGATTAGCATAATTGTGCCATTCAAAAATAAATAATTTAAAGGAAAATGAGAGATGACGATCCACATCACAAAATAAAATAACTGAACTTGATCATCAAATTCTTAGATATCTTTTATGGAAACTTAGATAAACTACAATAAATTAACATACTTTTATTTAGTATACAGTTTATTTAATAATATAATATAAATAATAAGGATTTCTATTAAAAACAACGCTTTAAATCTCTTAAATTCCATATGGCACTTAAATATATATATATAGTTATACTTCCTGCATAAATATCATTTTTATTACAAAATATTAAAATTATCGGCAACGGGATTGATTTGGTTCAAAAGAACCCGTGAAACAGACATCGCGTGGAAGCTCGTTTATTTCCGGTGAAGCCGACGTTAATGGCGTATGTTGGCGGGTCTCGTGCAACCGATACGGAGCGAGACTGACAAAGTTAATTACATGCGTGGCCAGCTGGATTATAATGATCTGGAAAAGCAGCACTTGTTTTTGTTTGAGAAAAACGAAACATTCTTATTTGAGTTGAGAAAATATTGCAAGAACCAAACCCAAACAGTGAATGAAAACATTAGCGACTGACACGGTCTATGTTAGCCGCAACAGTGTAACGGAGATATTTATCGCTTCTCTTTTATCTATTGATACATTTCACGTGCGCAAAATATAACGAAGGGGAAAAAATGGAGCTTACATTGAATAAAGTCAATTAAACCTTTTTGAAGGTAAAAGACAAGTATGAAAAGTGTATCACTCGAAGGATTTTTCTCTTGACGGACAATCCAGATAGTTGAGGGCGTGTGTCCAGTACACAGTGCTTAAGCCTCAATTAGATACATGTATAACATTGACGGTAAAATACAGGCGCGTGTGTTGGGGGAGGGTATTGGGGATCGAAATACCTCCTTGCTCAAGCAAATTTTCTGTTTTTCATCTATGTATTTTTCGATGAAGCACGACTCAACCTCCTGTAAACTTCGGTCGCCACATAGTCTAGAACCCTCTCCTACCGCTAAAATTCACGCGCACGCGCCTGACGTGTAACAGTGTTTGTTACTTCTTCAACTACACGTTATTTGTAACCTTCAGAAGGAACTGAAATATAGCCCGCCGTCATTGTATAATAAAATCCTATGGAAACAACAAGATGGAGAATCATATAATTTGAAGACCGACAAACAGACAGGTAGATAGTTTATTAAAGTCTCACCTCATTACAACAGAATAAAATACAAGCAATATTAATTATAAAATTGTAATGAGTCGTGTATTTGAAAATCCTCTCAAAAGTATTATAACCCAACACAAGCTGCCGGGTTTTATATTAACTGCGTCATCATCCCACTGGAGCAAAGAGCACTAGCACGATGACGTGGACTAGCTGTTATGTGTTAAGTTTAATGCTCATAGGAAAGGAAAGGAATATTTGTTTAATGCCACCTCGGCACATTATAAACTACGGCTGTTTGGTGTCTAACACACACTTATTTCTCCATTAGTCTAGATATATATATATATATTTATTTACGGCTTCTAACTATAAAGAAACAAACAAGTGTTTATGTACACTTCCAACAGACAGGGCAATACATACAGCGGTATTTGAAAGGAAACCTGTATAGACTGTGTCTAATGATAAAGCAGCAAGCTCTTTGTGATCATTTTCCAAAGACAGGACAGTACAGAGACGGGAAAACACCCACGAATCCATCGAGACCTTTCGCTCCTCAGGCGAATACTCTATAATGGTGACAAAGACCGGTTTCAGTGGAGGTTAGTGAAAGGTTCAGTTGGAAGGTGTAAAAACACCACCAGGGACGAGCATAGACGAAAATAACAAAGATACATTGATATAGGGTGTCTTCCAGCGCCCTAAACATAACGCCTAAAACCATACTAATTGGAAGTTGTTTATGTTCAAACAGTAAGTATGACGTTTTTGTTCTTCAAACATGTTAAAAATATAAACATTCACCCATACAAATCAAGAATACCAAACCAATAATTCCCTCCACAAAAAAATATCATCGCCCCCCTCCCCCCCTCCTCTGAATGATGATACCGATGATGGTACATAGGTCTACTACTATCTTCTAAAGATGATTTTTAAAAAAGCGTCCCCATGTTAAGAAACTTGCATCTGCTCCAAAGAAAGAAACAACAAAAATCATATACCCAAAACAGAGTAATAACATCAAACCTCGCTCACCCCCACCCCACTAGTGACACCTAAACTAGGTCTACTACTAACTTCATACGGTGATCTTTGAAATGTGCGTCCCCCTTTAAACGAACCCACATCTGCCCTTTCCATAAACAGACTTGATGCACTTCCTCACTCGTATACTTTTGACAAGTTGGTCGAAAAACTCTCTGATGCCTGAGGAGATAATGTCACGATTTTATTGGAGAAGACAAACTAATTTTCTGGATTTGTAAAACACCGCCTTTGATTTGTTTTTCATCAAGACTCGCCCCTTTGTTGTGGGCATATTTGACGTTCTTCACCGGCCTGGCTGCACGGGGGACGCTTCAGCAGATGTGCGGGTAGATTGATTGACGTGTACCCGCCATAAAACGTCTGTCGCTAATTCCAATGGATAGAATCAAAATATGATCCAGCTCATGAAACATGCCTGTTGTCTGTATACATTTCACGAAAACTTTTGTTGTCATTGTAAAGATTTATTGTACAGAAATTACCCATATGCTGTCGTCAGACGGCCTGAGTGTATTAAATCGGTTTTGGCGCCAAATTTATAGGCGAAGTATTCGAACAGTTTGTAGCCATAAATTCACAATTCAAATAGAGTCACAATTCTTTTAAAATTCATTTTTAGAAAATATTAAATAAACCTATATATTTTTGATGTACAAAACCCCGTATTAATTTTAAATTGTAACTTAGATGAAGATAGCAGTGGGGTTTTCTCTTCTTTTTATTACATGATGGCAGATGCGCCAAAAGCATGACCTGTGTCCAGTAAGATGCTTACGGTCAGATCAGTATTTTGAACACTCAGACTTTGGTACACCAAATGCCGTGATATGTACTGTCCTGTATATGGGCAATTGCATATAAAATATACCTTGCTACTATTTCAATAGAATTAGTCTGTGTTGTGGCAGCGTGTCTCCTATCTCTATCTATCTTTCTCTCTATCTATTTTCTCCTTTACATCAAAAGCTGTGGTATATACTGTCCTGTATATGGGCAAGTGTATGTAACAGATACCTTGCTGCTACTTCAATAGAATTAGCGACAGCGTCTCTCTCTCTCTCTCTCTCTCTCTCTCTCTCTCTCTCTCTCTCTCTCTCTCTCTCTGTATCTATCTATCTTTCCATTAAATCAAGGGCTTTGGTATGTACTGTCGTGTCTATGAAAAAGTGCATTTAAAATATCCCTTGCTGCTTTATCATTAGGAGTAGCCTATATGATGGCAGCGCTCTTTACCATATTTTAGACACCACAAACATAGCCGCAGTTTAAGATGGTGCTGAGGTGTCGTTAAAGACAAACATTCCGCTGCTGTCCTTTTTTCTTTGGTGTGTACCTGCAACTTAGCTGCGCCTCGTTAATCCCCACCGACTATACCATTCCTCACATGTGTTAGAGTGCAGCGTGCTGCCACAGCGCGAGCATGTCATATGTTCCGGTCTTTAAGACGGAGACTCTGGACTCCACGCCTGCCAAGTGCCATTACTCTTGTTGTTGGAAGCATGCGACTACACCGACTGAACCCGCGCGCAAATCCGGGCCTACTCACGCGCATAACTCGCTCTGACACACCACCAAAGCTCACCATGTAAGCATTGTCATAAAACGATGCTTGCGTTTGAAGTTATAATAATTTGTCGTAATTGCTGCTTTTTGTCAGTGTGCTAAGAAGAAATGGTTGGCAGGAGAGTCAAGGGAAGAAGACTTACACTTACAGAGGAACACACCGAGGACAGGGATTATAGCTCTCTAACTCGTGTTCTTGTTGATGTTGTTTTGTGAAAGATGTGCAAATATGCGCATAGGTAGCACCCATAACGTCTTATAACAAAAACAGATCACACTGATGTTTTTATCATCGGCTATTGGATGTCAATCATTCAGTAATCTGACATATAGTCTTAAAGATAACCCGCTACTTTTTTCCTATTAGCAGCGAAGGGTTTTTATATGCACTTTGCCACAGACAGAATAGAACATACCTTGGCAAATGCACGTATGGTCTCAAACTATTGTTACTTATTTGATAAGAGAAAATCATCATGGTCATTTCTGGACGATCTTTTTACACATTGTATATCTTAAGCAATGAAATGACATCATTCAAACATAAATCACGTCGTTAAAGTTTGTTTTGATTAACGACACCACTAGAACACATTGATATAATAATTTTGATATGGTAAATTTGATATATTATAGTCTTAGAGAGGAAACTCTCTACATTTTCCCATCAGTAGCAAGGGATCTTTTACATGCACTATCGCACAGATGGGATAGCAAACTCACGTCTTTTTACAGCCGAAGAACCATGTCTTTAGAAACTACTGTTTGACAGACACTTCTGTCGTCTGCGTGAGATACGATAGGCAGTCCTAGATAAACTTTGCTCGCTTCCGACATTTGCGGTTACGTTGAAATGCAAGTGAAGCATATAATTAAAACACACTTCTGTAGGTGATATTCTTTTTTATGGACAAATTAGGATATGTATCGGGTAATCCATCAGATAAATTATTCTTTGTTTTTTTCCTGCTTTGCGACGGAAACGTTCGGAGCAAATGGTTGACTTCCTGGACTCTGTGACTGTCTTGAGGTCGCCTTTCAAGCACCATTATAACCGGTTGCCAGTAAAAACAAAACGCAATGTACGAATTCAACCAAACCGTGTCGAGTTGCTTAATAAATTTAAAAAATGATTTTTGAATTCCAGTCATGTTTCCTTCCCATTAACCAAAATGTCTCCTCTAAGTCACCCATATCATCTGCAGTTTTTTTCCTGTTTTTGATTTATGCATTCTTTTACACTTTATTTCCGTTTTTGTTTCATACACTGTTTTTTATGTTCTTTTTTCTTTCTCTTTTTTGCATTACGTCTTTATTTCTTTTTTTTCCTTGTAACTAGCTGACTTTCACATATTAGCGTTCTGAGAAAAACGACGATGAACACAAGTTTGCATTGATTTTGTTGCTTGTATCCAGGTTGAAGATCGCTGGCCTATTTACCAGCCAATGTGAAATAAGTTCGGCTCTTTCAGCTTTTTAAACCGCTAATTCACAGACAGACTGACAGATAGACAGCCAGACAGCCAGACATATAGTTTATGAAAGTCTCACCGTATTACAACAGAATAACGTGCAACATATTATACATTCAAGCAGTGTAGATAATAACATTGTAATGACCCACTCTATGCGAGACTGTTAATTTGCTTTTTGCATGAATTATGTTTGATTAAATCCAATGTTTTTTTTAATTATTATTATCCTGGTGTTTGTAGTAACTTAAAATTAATTTTATATGAAATAAAAATTGTCCGTGCTTCGGACACAACGATCAGCGTCTTTAACTAAACGATGCCCTTTGCACGTACCTTAGAGTTCAGTGGGTTACGCTACAAAAATGTCATATTACAAGATTATCTTAGAAAACCATTGGACGTTCGTCATTTAAAATAAAGAACTAAAATCAGAATATGTGCACATACATTAAATATAGAATTTGGAGGTATAGAAATATTGAAAGATCACAGAGAAAATGTGACAAAAATGAAATAGAAGACGCGTATCGTTTTATCCTCCAGTGCCCACGATATAATGATTTAAGAATGAAACTTACACAACTATTAGCGTCTGACAATGCTAAAGAAGTTAATAATCTCGGAAAATATTTATTTAGAGCAAACGCCGTTAGAAAGAAAGAAATGTTTTATTTAACGACGCACTCAACACATTTTATTTACGGTTATATGGCGTCAGACATATGGTTAAGAACCACACAGATTTTGAGAGGAAACCCGCTGTCGCCACTACATGGGCTACTCTTTCCGATTAGCAGCAAGGGATCTTTTATTTGCGCTTCCCACAGGTAGGTTAGCACAAACCATGGCCTTTGTTGAACCAGTTATGGATCACTGGTCGGTGCAAGTGGTTTACACCTACCCATTGAGCCTTGCGTAGCACTCACTCAGGGTTTGGAGTCGGTATCTGAATTAAAAATGCCATGCCTCGACTGGGATCCGAACCCAGTACCTACCAGCCTGTAGACCGATGGCCTAACCACGACGCCACCAAGGCCGGTGCACATACCATGACATTTAATATGTACAGTTTATTGTCCACTTATTGCACATACCATGACATTTAATATACAGTTTATTGTCCACTTATTGCACATACCATGACATTTAATATACAGTTTATTGTCCACTTAGTAATGTTTACTTTTCCGTTCCAACTAGTGTCCCACGACTGTTACATCAAAGTATGTGGTATGTACTGTCCTGTCTGTGGGGAAGTGCATATACCAAAAATGTTGTTGCATTATTCATAGAAGGAGAAGGCTATGTGGTAGCAGCCGGTTTGTATCTTTCCTTCTTTCTACAAAGTGTCGAAATAACCATATGTTATGTGCTGAGGTGTCGTTTAAAATGTCCGAGGCGTCGTTAAACAAACATGTCTTTCTTTTCCTTTGGTACTGCCTACGTGGCTCGTAATTCCAAGGCGCTCATCCACCAAGAACCAACTGAGCCTTAACCAAAGTTTTAGCGTGGTAGTTAGGTTCTTGAAGTGGCCAGTAAGCAGGAAGCACTGTAATATTCTTCCAAAATATTTATTATTATCAGTATTATTAGATAATTGAGAAAGTTATCGAGGACCAGAACCAAAATTAAGTTTGTTTTGTTTAACGACACCACTAGAACACATTGATTTATTAATAATTGGCTATTGGATGTCAAACATTTGGTAATTTTGAGATATAATCTTAGAGAAGAAACCCGTTACATTTTTTTCATTAATAGCAAGGGATCTTTTATGGGCACCATCTCGCAGACAGGATAGCACATGCCACACATACCCGTCGTCATGCACTGGCTGGGCTCACCGACGGGCATCGATCCAAGACCGACCGCGCATCAAGCAAGCGCTTTACCACTGGGCTACGTCGCGTCCCGTGACAACCAGAACCAAGATTATAGTTTTATATAAAAAAAGCTTTAACTTTAAAATTTGTCTATTAAAATCTGAAAAGAAAGCAATTTTATTTATTAAACTACTAGTATAATGTTTGGCTTCACTCCTATTACAATCAATCATTGGAATATCACTACTACTAAAAAAAAAGTTGCAACAACCTATATTAAGCGACCACCTGTCCTTAGATACAGAGTATATATTTTTTTAATTTCCTCAGGTGGAGAGTTAACATATATGGTTTAACTGTACATAACGCACCTCGTCTGGGCTGCGACAGCGCGAAATAACAGTGCTAATGTTGTTGAATTCCATTCACATACACTTGCCCCTCATAAATAAAGCCAACTATCAAAGTACGGATTCCTCCCGCTCTTGCATCTCAATACTTCTTCTTGAAACGAGAGAAACGAGCGAGCAACCCCCGATAGCATCACGCAGGTAGTGTGTTCAACCTAATCTGATAGACATGAAGGAAAAGTCGGATTCTAGCCCGACATTTTATGATCTCTGGCGACTAGGTTTCAATAAAACCGTCAAGGATTCTGAGAAAGTCGTAGAAATTCTTTGATAAAATCTGCAAGCATTAATGTAGATTTAGACTGTGGTTAATTTGAATATAATATTAGATAAGTACTGATCCCCTGTTAAGAATTTATCACCTTGTTCAGACAGTCATTTAAATAATTAAATTGGTATAATTGAGATTATGATGTTTATAGATCAAAAACGTTACACAAAGTTATGACATTCAAATTCCAGTGAACGTATGTTGTCATTATTTTTGTTTCTTGTTATCCAAAAGAAATACATACACTTTAATTAAAAATAAATCAAATATAATAAATATAACATTATTATTTTTTATTATTAATAATGAATTAAAAGTATATGGTTATTATATTGTGAATATTTTTCTCTAACAAATAGAAATAAAAATGTCTATTTCAGAACACAATTACTGTTACAAAAAAGAAAAGAAAAAAAAAAGAAAGAAAAGAGAGAGAGAAAAAAAAACACCCTGAAAAAAAAGCCCTTGCAATAAATCATTATAGTATATAGCAACGCTTTACGTTATTGGTCCGGCAACACGAGTGGCCTCCCTTGCACCAGCTGGCAAAGTAGTATTTCTACACAATTGACAGGCACAATTTTGTTAGGCCAAAACATATGGCGGAGATTTCTAAAAACAACTTAAAAGAGACTCTGAGCTGTTGCTTTCAGTTTGTTTGTTTTGAAAACGGCAATACTTAGGAGATAAATTACATTTTGTACTGTCAGGGGAATTTAACGAGTTTTCCATTCTCGCGTTTTTCAACATGAAAGAAATGTAATGTCTCCGTTTTTTGCCGAGTCATGTGTGTAGTTTGCCATTCAAAAACAAGCATTAACCGTCTAATGAGCAGGCTTATTAAATGTGCTACACCCAAAGTATCAATCTATTATAAAAACAACTTTAAAAAATAATTAATTAATAAGTAAATATTACAAATACCACGGAAACTCAGTTGACGAAAACAATAACAAGCAAAAAAAAAAAAAAAAAAAAAAAAAAAAATCAACAAAACAATATCCCCCCACCCCAAAAAAAAAACACACCCGAAAAAACAATAATAAATAAAAATTAATTTTTAAAAACGCAATCCTCATTCCCGAAAAACCCAACAACATAAAAAAACAAAAAAAAACAAAAATTACTCCACAAAACAACAACAAAATAAAACAAAACAGAAAAACAACAACAACAACAACCCCCCAAAACCCCCAAAACCCCCAAAACAAACAAACAAACAAAACAAAAACAACAACTCACAATCAAACAAGCAGCAACAAGATACTATTTGTTTTATGGGGTTTAATGGCATTACAACTACAAGGACATGCAAGTCAGTGGGCCCATTGGGCTATTTCTAGTTCCAGCCAGTACACCACAGCTTTTGATATATCAAAAGCCGTGGCATGTGCAACCCTGTCTGTGGAATGGTGCATATAAAATATCACTTGCTGCTAATGAAAACATAGCGGGTTTCCTCTCTAAAATTATATTAAAATTACCAAATGTTTAACATCCAATAGCCAATGATTAATAAAGCAATTTGCTCTAGTTGTGTAGTTAAACAAAAACAAACTGTAACTGTAGCGTATTTAGTTTATAGAACAACCAAACCAGTTAACCTATACAAGACAGAGGTCATAGGAGATTTAGACAGACAGACATTACTACAGACTAAAATGCAGCATATAAATACAAGCAATATAAATATATAAATAATAAAATTGTAATAAGCCACTCAATACTGAGTTATGAAAGACTATTCGCTAAAAGTATCTAAAATTAAAAAAACAAACATCCCCCCCCCCCCCTCCAAAAAACAGAAAGAAAGAAAGAAAAATAAATAAATAATACAGTTAAAACAATTGCGCACAAATAAAACAATAAAATAAAATATAAGATACAGTTAAAATATAACACATGAACCATCATAGGGATTTTGAATATTTAAGAATGCTATAGCAGGTTTTAGCATCTAAGATACAAATATCGGGACAGGACAAGACAAAACACACTTTCTGCATGTCGGTGCAGTTATCATAAAGCGCTTGCCTGAAGCATGGTCGGTCTAGGATCGATCCCTGTTGATAGGCCCATTGGGCTATTTCTGGTTCCAGCCAATGCACCACGACTGGAATATCAAAGGCCGTGGTATGTGCTATGCTGTCTATGGGATGCTGTATATAAAAGATATCTGGCTATTAATGAAGAAATGTAGCGGGTTTTCTCTCTAAGACTATATGTCAAAATTACAGAATGTTTGACATCCAATAGCCGATGATTAGTAAATCAATGTGCTCTAGTGGCATCGTTAAACAAAACAAACTTTAACTTTTTCATCATAATTAAAAAGTAAAGTTCTACGGTGGGTGAGTAGTTCTAACGTTATATCAGCATATAATGGGCGGTTGTTGTGGATGTACTCCTCCGCAAGGCTCAATGGGTAGGTGTAAACCACTTGCACCGACCAGTGATCCATAAATGGTTCAACAAAGGCCATGGTTTGTACTGTTCTGCCTGTGGGAAGCGCAAAGAAAAGATCCCATGCTGCCTGTCGTAAAAGAGTAGCCTATGTGGTGACAGCGGGTTTCCTCTAAAAAACAGTGTCAGAATGACCATATATTTGACGTCCAATAGCCAATAATAAGATAAAAAAATCAATGTGCTCTAGTGGTGTCGTTAAATAAAACAAACTTTTTTGGATGTGCTCGTGAATCACTGAAGAAAACAGTGACGATTGCAAATAAAACAGTGTACAATGAATTATGTTAATAAAATATAGTGTACGTTTTATTGTGACGTGCAATAGAATTACCGTACATATGTTCTTAAACTATTCGCATAAAGTATTCAAGGTTTAAAAAAACATGCTAATTTGAACACTGGACATTTAAACAAAATATATCTGCAGTTGTGACTTAACATATTACACTAAAACCAAATTTAGATACATTTACATTTTTAATAATCTCGTGTTTGCTGTCAGGTAGTTGATTTGAGGTAAAATACATTATCTATCACTATTTAATGCCTTATATATTTGTATGCTTCATCTGAAAGTTTAAGTATTAAAAGTATTTTATATTCGAGATTGGAGCTTTAAACACGCACGCGCACGCACACGCACACACACACACACGCACAGACACAGAGAGAGAGAGAGAGAGAGAGAGAGAGAGTGGGAAAGAGAGTGGGAAAGAGAGAGAGAGACGAGAGAGAGAGAGAGAGAGAGAGAGAGAGAGAGGGGGGGGGGAGGGAGGGAGAGGTTATTGCCAGAGTGTGTTTTGGTATCGTCAATATCATATATTAAGAATAAAAATACTATTATGCGAGCCTATATATATTTTTTGCATATAATTTACTAAAGGATTGGAGCACAAGTTATCCAACTTATGAGGACGTCTCCGAATTACATATAACAATAACAATATCGGTAACTACAATTATTATTAGTATATAAACATGCTTAGGTAGGTAAATGCAAAAACTCCCCCCAAAGAAAAAAGAAAGAACAAAAAAAGAAGAAAGAAGAAAAAGTATTTGATTGATTTATTGATTTTCTTTAGGGACTATGTTTCATTGTTTCGTATCAACTCTAACATCAGTATACTTGGCTTCGCAGGTCCACTTAACGATTATAATGGATTAGACTCACCATGACACACAGGTAAATATTAAAGGGACATTCCTGAGTTTGCTGAATTTTAAAGATGTTATCGACTAATAGAGACTTTTTAACGATTGTAATTACATATCAAATATATTTTTCTGCATAAAGTGTTAGTGGCTGTATATTAAATGTGTTTATGATCGTTCTAATATTTATACTAGGTTAAATTTCATTTTATTTCTTAAAATATTGTTTTTTCGTACGTACGAAATTATTTGAAGACAAAATCCAGTTTGGGCTTCTTAGAAATATTAAGACGACCATAAACACTTTGAATATACAGACACTGGTATTCTAAACAAGAAAACATATTTAATATGTAAGTTTAATCGTAGGAATATTTTATTAGTTGGAAACATTTTACAATGGAGCAAAGTCAGGAATGTCCCTTTAAATATAAACATCGTAACCACGATTTAATCAACACTCCACACAGACGATATCATGTTACCTTTAATGACACGAAGTACGTGTTCGGTGGTCTCTTTAGACTAATGTTTTGTTCTTGTTGTAAGCCAAACTATCATATTTTCCTGCCCGTTTTGGTTTCCCGGGGCATGTTCACGAGGTCGAACGATCGCGGTCTCTCACAAGACTGGTTT
This sequence comes from Gigantopelta aegis, assembly GCF_016097555.1. Lineage (NCBI taxonomy): Eukaryota > Metazoa > Mollusca > Gastropoda > Neomphalida > Peltospiridae > Gigantopelta > Gigantopelta aegis. The sequence goes on along the minus strand of NC_054702.1, from coordinate 95,728,422 downwards.
TGGCGCCTAACTTGAGATGAAAAGTTAAAACGTTAAAGTTTGTTTTATTTAAAGACACCACTAGAGCACATTGATTTATTAATCCTTGGCTATAGTCTTAAAGAGAAAACCCGCTACATTGTTCCACCAGTAGCAAAGGATTTTTTCATATGCACCATCCCGCAGACAGGATAGCACATACCACGGCTTTTGAAGTTGTGGTGCATTAGCTAGAATGAGGAATAGCCCAATGGACCCACCGACAGGGTATCGATCCCAGACCAACTGCACATCAGGCGAGCGCTTTAACACTGGGCTACATCCCGCCTATTCAGTACGAGTGACCTATGTGGCGGTAGCGGGTTTCTTCTCTTTCTATCAAGTATCGAAGTAACCATATGTTACACACGAATGACCAGAGTTTAAAAAGTGAGCTGAAGTGGAATTAGACAAAAATTCCTTTTACTTTTTGTGTTAAAATCCACATTTATCGCCATCGGTGTTTTCTTCTAACTGAGACATTACGGCACGGACCGAGTTTCTCACCCTGCCAGCAATGCTCGAAATGATCTTGTCACTGCTCGCCAATGAGCCGCGATGAAATGAAAAACGTGTAACATCTCTGTAAGCACTGTGTTAAGACAGTATCAGATTGGGTGGATTGAACCGAAGCTCACTCCATTCACAAGCCGACTGGCGATAATAAACTATTGTATCAGGATCCCAACAACTTCATACTGGCGCACGACCGAGGCAATGGTATTGTGGAAGTTAAAGCACCCCCTAATGAAAACGAAACTTATCTGCCTGTTTTTGGATTGTCGATCTAGGATCGATCCCCGTCGGTGGACCCATTGGGCTATTTCTCGTTCCAGCCAGTGCACCACCACTGGTATATCAAAGGCCGTGGTATATGCTATTCTGTCTGTGGGATATAAAAGATCCTTGGCTACTAATGGAAACAAAAATGTATCGGGTTTCCTCTCTAAGACTATATGTCAAAATACAAATGTTTGATATCCAATAGCCAAAGTACAATAAATCAATGTGCACGAGTAGTGTTGTTAAACAAAACAAACGACCGACGATAATGAGATAGAGAAAAAACCCGCTGTAACCAAATAAGTACTAGTATTAGTGATTACCAACAAGAAGTCTTTCGTATGCGTTTTCCCCCCACATAAATTGAAGGCGATTATTTAAAACAATAAATAAATAAATATAATTATTCTACTTCAAATGTTTATAGATTTGTTTCGTTCCATGATTGTGGTTCAGTTCAGATCCAACGTGCCCGCGTGTGGTAACGTGCATCTCATAAATCAACCTCGTAAGCTCATTCAGGTGCGTATGTAGGAATGTATGCAGGAAAAGGAGAGAGAGAGAGAGAGAGAGAGAGAGAGAGAGAGAGAGAGAGAGAGAGAGAGAGAGAGAGAGAGAGAGAGAGAGAGAGAGAGAGAGAGAGAGAGAGAGAGAGAGAGCAAAGTTTATAGGGGAGGTGGTAATCATTCTTCCAAGGAAAATATATTTCTAAAACAATCGCTACGAGCAGGGAGGATTCGATCCCTGAACCCCTGACCCCACGCATGCCGGTGTCGTTAAACAGACATTCTTTTCCTTTCTTTTATTATTGATATTACAGCAGTTTTTCCCAACAGTTAAATATAGTATACAGTCAGCAATACTGAATCATGGAGGTATCTGTTGAATGTGTAAAAATTGACAATTCTATATGTTTCTGGTAATTTGCCAATGTTTACATTGAAGTGATACAAATTGAAAAGCTCGCTGACGCAAATCAAGAGAAAGCTTGGTGCGTTAATATTTATGTACATTAATACGGCTCAATAGGTTTTTAAACACTAGAATTACGTGCTTATGCTTTCGTTTCAAATCCAAAAGAAATGTAACTAAACGTCTTATCTGAATTTGTAAGGTATATAAGTATGTTTGCTATTATCATTAAATACGTATACATATCTCCCTCCCCGGAATTGGTCACTGGCGAAGTCAGAGGCTAAGTCCGGGGTGGTCGCCTGAACCTTTGTGAATATGGGCACGTAAATAGAGTTTCCATTCCATTCCACGTATACATACGACAGGCAGCGAAACATATATGTGTAAGGTGTCCGGGTTGGCAGATATACTCGCAAATTGAGGTACATACTAGTAAACATTTAGTATCTCTGGATGTTATATCGTGACAGGCAAGGATTTATATATATGTTTGTATATCATAGAGCTAGGTGGTTTCATATTAAGTTTATGACTCTAAATTTCAATTAAGCATAAATTACTCGAAATGTTAAGTTAGTGTTTTCAAAATGTCGGTTTAGTTGATTTGAAAGTTTGTTTGTTTGTTTTGTTTAACAACAACCCTAGAGCACATTGATTTTTAATAATCGGTTATTGGATGTCAAACATTTGGTTATTTTAATAGTCACAGAGAGGCAACCCGCTACCTTTTTCCATTAGTAGTATGTAATCTTTTATATGTATCATCCCACAGACAAATTTACAATATATCGATATATCGGCACTGGCTGGAATGAGAAATAGGTCAGTGGGCCAATCGACGGGGATCAGTCCCAGATCGACTGTGCAACAAGCGAGCGCTTTACTACTGGGCAACGACTCGCCCCTAGTTGATTTGAATGTTGAACTTGGAAACATGCATTTTGCTTAATATTTAAAGATGTGAAACATTTGTCTTACAGCAGAAACACACTATATTTTCCCATTAGTAGCAAGGGAACTTTTATATGCACCATCCCACAGACAGGATAGCACATACCACGGCCTTGATATACTATTTGCAGTGAACTGGCTGGAATGAGAAATATCCCAATGGGCCCGCCGACGGGGATCGATCAGAGATCGACCACACATCAGGCGAGCGCTTTCTTTGCAAAAAACTAGATTGATGTTGAACGTTAAATCACAAATTATTTCTTGAGTCACTGAATCGACTTAGAGTAGACGAGAGATTTAATTCCACAGAATTTTTGTGATCAAATTAGTCACTTCTAATCATAAGCGTACGAGACAGGGGAACGGGAGGGGGGGGGGGGGGTAGGGGAAGGACAGTTGCACCCTACACCAGTACTGGAGCAAATTCTCAAATAAAGGCAAAAACGATATATAGATTTTCATGCAAAATTGTGACGGAACATGCTCTTAATTTTGCTTTCGCCTGTGGCGATATTAATTGTGTTAGAGGGCCGTGTGCAGTTTCATTGCACTTATCCAGGTGGGCAACTTGTTACGTAATACTTCTGCGCGACGGTCATCGAGCCATGTGGCGAGTAGTTACGTAATACCTCCGCGAGTGCGGTTTTTACAACCGTGATTTGGCGACGATGTCTGACGATCAGAGAAAAATATACCGACTCTAGGAGAGGTGGAATATCAGATGATAGGTGAGGTACTGCGTTGTACCCCCAGGCGATATTCGCTGTCTCTGAGAGTTTTGAATAAATAGCTAGGATTTAGAGATATCTACGAGAACCATAGGAAGGTATCCCGGGGGAACGTTGTCCGTCCGGACTTTGGTAAATATATTATTTCTGCTCTGTTGTATAACCTTGATGTGATTGATGTGACTTTAAATATTTTAATACTGTATTATACCAATATTCTTTAGACAGTGTCTTCGGTCATCTGACGAAGTAAATCGTAGACTTTTTGTTCTAACATTATACGAGTATTTGGTAATATAAGGCTTAGCCAATCATCCTAGAAGACCTAGGTAAACTGTAGGTTATTGTCTTTATTGTGATAGGTACCAGTATTAATTCTGTGTTACAAGGTTACTGAATGAGTAGTTAGGGTTAATTAAAAATTAACCAGTTAGGAATAGTGTTGTAATTCCTTTATTAATTAAGTTCCCCTGGAAGCGTTTCTCCATTATCGTACGTGTGTGTGCTAGCGTTTCTCAATTATCACACGTGTGGGTGTTGTGTCACGGTGAAGTGATTAGCATATTGTGTAAACTAGACACCTAGAGATTAACTAATTAAGTGATCAGTTCCTGGGTTGTTATTATTGTTGTTATTAATTAACTACTGCGGCAGTACATTGGTCTGCGTAGGTTAATACAGATTCCAAAGTGTATTGTGTTTTTGTTGTGTTTTCTAGTGAACTAAACGTGCTATAATAATATATACTTTATATAAGATCTTATCTCTGATCATATAGAGACGAGCCAAAGCGGGTATATACCGCCCGTTACAGAGAGATCTAATAGATATACAGTTAGGAGAGATATTTGGACAATCGTGTTTTATTCAGTTACGGGTATTATAGAATCCCCGTGACAACAATATATAGATTTTCATGCAAAATTGTCTGTCCCCTCATTCTACCCACAACAATATTTAGTAGTTTGACAGTAATGCTAATATGAATAAATATTAATCCCCCATTCCTTTATAATCACCGTGACGTAATTTTTTCCCAAGATGAACATTGGTTTTTCTCTTTATATTTTTTATTTGTTCATAATTCATAACTCATGTACAATATCATCTGTAATAGAACAAGTGTTTGTGTGTATTTCTGTACACTGTAAAATTATTTTACCAAGTTCTTTGAATTATACATGTTGTTTTTCTTGTTCAAAAGTTTTAAACATATTTGATGGAAGTAAAGAAATAAGTAAACAGGGACGACTTTACACATTCCTTTCTTTTATAGGTGCATGCAATGGCAAAAGCTATCAACACCCGCGAACGAATGGACCCTGATGGCGAACGGTGCATGCAAAGATGTGCAGTATTAATAGAAAAAAATGTTGAAGCAAGGGACATAACTGGTTTTTTGTACTCAAAGTTTGTTTTGGTACTTGATGATAAAACTGAAATTGAAAACGAAAAGACACAACTTAGTAGGATCCGCCTTCTTACAAGTCGAATAATCTCACATGGTGGTATACATGCTTTCTCGGCTTTTCTAGAAGCTTTGAAAGATGCTCATTATGACAATATTAGGACGAAGTTATGCCAAGCAGTACAGCCAGTAGGAAAACTACCAGATATAGTCCACTTAAAGGCATCAACTAGGGAGAAATTCAACAATGAATGGGCCAGACGAAAAACTTCAGAAAGCAAAATGAGCTTCTTATGTACAAAGGTAAAAAAGATCGAAGAAACAATTACAAGGAAACCGAAGCAAGACCCAAGCTTAATGAAGGCTATATTGGATATAAAAAAGCTACTAGAAGAAAGTGCTAAAAATACGAAGGTCATAACGGGACTTACAAGACAGCTTGAGGACAAAGACATAAAACTGAAACTAGCAGCAGAAAAGATTAAAGACCTGGAAGAAAAAATACGAATATTGAACGAAGAGAAAGAGTTTGACAGAACTAAAATAACTCAACTGGAAACTAAAGTGGAGTCGCTAGAAGAAAATGACAAAGATAAAGAACAACAACTGAGACAGAAAGGCGAGGAGATAGCAGAGTTACAGGACAGACAGACACATTGTGAAGAACAACTGGAGGAAATTAAAAACGCCATGAAAAAAACAAAAACTGAAGAATGTACCGGTCCTATGAAGAATCCCAAACCGACCACTTTTAGTCCACGTCATAGATTTCAGAAAAAATAATATGTTTACCACAAAAACAACCAACTCTGGAATACCTAGACAGAATCCAAATATATCGTCATGAAATAAGACTATTATGACTGCGTGTTGCCTTCTTGTGATGGTATTATGTTGTCGCAGCAAGACTGTTGACTGACCTAACCTATCATTATGTAAAGACGTTTCTATTGTGAAACACCATCTCGGAGTCGGTAAACTTTAACTAACGGTAAACCACCCCCCCAGCTAGTGTCATTTAATTGAGATAAAACCAGCGTTGTATTATTTTCAAAAAGAAACGCAGCAGAAACCAAACGTTGTATTTGGTACTAAAAAGACTTTAAACATGACTGAAATACTTAAGTCCATATAATTCAGCAAATGTTGTAATTTGCGCCAGATATGATTTCATAGCACGAAATACATATATCTATTGAATCGACCAACATTGCTAAAATATATAATGATTCGACAAATGAACAGTTATGGAGAAAAACTACCTGTATCACACTAATTGCTTCTTGGCGAAGTGGCCAAAGAGGAGATTGGCTGTTTTGAGACATTTTCAAGATATTCGTCTTGTTTGGTTAAAGGTAGTACTAAACCAAATAACATCCGGCTGAGTCAAGTTTGAGGTGCACCTAACGTTTGACAGAGCAGTTAATTCCGCAAGTCCTGCTGTGATAAATGTGACAGTGTTTGTTGTGATAAAATGTTGGTTCATCTGGCCAGTAAATTCCTGTAATTTAATTTGAACTAGTGCCAATGTACCGACTACCATTGCTAGAGAAATGTTACTTTGATACAACGTTGAATCTGTTGCTATTTGAAGAATATTTGACCTAGACTGTAGCAAGCGAAGTTTCTAGCAATAGGTGGGTATAGGTCATGCTTCCAAGTAAAATATACTTTAAAAGGAAATTTTATTTGAAGCGGGGAAGGAGGGGGAGGTAGGAGGGCGACCATCGACCCGGAAACCCCACTATCTCTGCACACGCCTGAGGAACGAACACGGTGGCCTAATATTATTATGAAAACTTTATCATACAGAACTTACGGTAAATTACATTTTTTAAGAGATACTATTTATGTTTTTTACTTTATATAATTTGTACAAATCCTAGCGTACATTTTCCACGAGGGATAGGTGTTTTGGCCAAGGTTTAACAAACCGTAACACGATAATCCTGTTTTAAACAGTGCTCTCTGTTTTTTAATGGTTAAGCCATCGGACTGGTAGATACTGGGTTCGCATCTCGATACCGGCTCCCACCCAGAGCAAGTTTAACGATTCAATGGGTAGGTACAAGGACACATCAGCGAGTTCTCTCTCACTAACCACTAACCTGCTCTCCTGCACAGACAACCCAGATAGCTGAGACGTGTGCCCAAGACATCGTGCTTGAACCTTAATTGGATATAATAAAGAAAATAAGTATAAATGGCTGGTGTGTCGAAAACCGTGGTGTGATCTAGTCTGTCTGGAAAAGGATATACAAGAAGCATACCAGTCGAAATACGTAGAATAGGTAGCAGAAAAGTTAGTTTGTTTTGTTTAACTATACCACTAGAACATATTGATGTCAAACATTAAATTTTACAATTACACATTAAAGGGACATTCCTGAGTTTCTGCATTGTAAGACTAATAAAAGACTAATAAAATATTTCTACGATTAAACTTACATATTACGTATACTTTCTTGTTTAGCATATCAGTGTCTATCAATACATTCAATTTATTTCTGGTCATCTCAATATTTGTAAAAAGCCCAAACTGGATTTTGTAATATGTTTTAGGAAATAAAATGAAATTTAACCTAGTACAAATATTAGAACGATCAGAAACACGTTTAATATACAGCCACTAATATTTTATGAAGAAAAATATATTTGATATGTAATTACAATCGTTAAAAAGTCTCTGTTAATCAATAACATCTTAAGATTTGCAGCACACTCAGGAATGTCCCTTTAATTACATTTTTTTATGTTAGAATACCTCTGTCCTGTATATATAAATTGTGTTTCTGGTCGTCGTGATGTTTGTAGTAGTCTAAACTGGATTTTACCTTCTAATAATTATGTACTGGTAAATACGTCAAAACCGTTATCCACAATCAAGATTGCATATCGGCACAATGCATTTTGCAAAATAGGGATTGAATCTATGAATATCTATATAGCGCCTCGTCTATAGGACAGTCCTCCGCGAGGAATATCTATATAGTGCCTCGTCTATAGGAGGACAGTCCTCCGCGAGGAATATCTATATAGTGTATCGTCTATAGGAGGACAGTCCTCCGCGAGGAATATCTATATAGTGCCTCGTCTATAGGAAGACAGTCCTCCGCGAGGAATATCTATATATTGCCTCGTCTATAGGAAGACAGTCCTCCGCGAGGAATATCTATATAGTGCCTCGTCTATAGGACAGTCCTCCGCGAGGAATATCTATATAGTGCCTCGTCTGTAGGAGGACAGTCCTCCGCGAGGAATATCTATATAGTGCCTCGTCTATAGCAGGACAGTTCTCCGCAAGGAGTATGTATATAGTGCCTCTTCTATAGGAGGACAGTCCTCCGCGAGGAATATCTATATAGCGCCTCGTCTATAAGACAGTCCTCCGCGAGGAATATCTATATAGCGCCACGTCTATAGGACAGTCCTCCGCGAGGAATATCTATATAGTGCCTCGTCTATAGGAAGACAGTCCTCCGCGAGGAATATCTATATAGTGTATCGTCTATAGGAGGACAGTCCTCCGCGAGGAATATCTATATAGTGCCTCGTTTATAGGACAGTCCTCCGCGAGGAATATCTATATAGTGCCTCGTCTGTAGGAGAACAGACCTCCACGAGGAATATCTATATAGTGAATCGTCTATAGGACTGTCCTCCGCGAGGAATATCTATATAGCGCCTCGTCTATAAGATAGTCCTCCGCGAGGAATATCTATATAGCGCCACGTCTATAGGACAGTCCTCCGCGAGGAATATCTATATAGCGCCTCGTCTATAGGAGGACAGTCCTCTGCAAGGAATATCTATATAGCGCCTCGTCTATAGGACAATCCTTCGCGAAGAATATCTATATAGTGCCTCGTCTATAGCCGGACAGTCCTCCGCGAGGAATATCTATATAGTGCCTCTTCTATAGGAAGACAGTCCTCCGCGAGGAATATCTATATAGTGCCTCGTCTATAGGACAGTCCTCCGCGAGGAATATCTATACAGTGGCTCGTTCGGTTGAGGATACGGTACTTTCGTTAAAACCGGTTTGATCTTGACAACACATTATGGACAATTGTACCTTCCTATTTCAAAATTAATATTTTATAAAGTGTCAGTAGAACTTTCAAAGTTTAGTTTGTATACCAATAACACATTGATTATATATAAAAATTTTTAATAAAATATACTAAAGTAGACAATGAACGTTTTCACCTCTTAATTTTACGTGTGTTAAAATCAACAAATTCAAATAAATATTATTTCGTTTGGAAAAGGCAAAGTTAGTTTGTTTTGTTTAACGACATCAATATTAGAGCATATTGATTTAACGGGAAACGGGTGCATGTGCAGGGTGGGGGTTTTGGGGGTCGAAACACTTACCTGCCCAAGCTAAAAAAAGAAGAAATATATTTTCAAGAGGAGCATGGCTCCATATAAACTTCGCTCACACAGTCTATAATCCCCAATCCCGCTGAAATCCGTGCACACGTGCCTTAGAAACCCGCTACATTTTATTTTAGCAAGGGATCGTTTATATGTACCATCCCACAGACAGGATATCACATACTTACCTTTTCGCTTATTAATAACATTAAAAAGGTTCCTGTGTCATATCCCACTACTCGATATCATTGTTTGCTTGGATGTCAAGTGCCCCACCGCCTACAAAATCCTGCCTACGCCAATGAGTAACTAAAAAATTCAGAACGAGGCTCGTACAAAAGCGTTGCTTCGATCTTTTACATTTGTGGCTGTATAAAAGTGCCAATTTAACAACTTAATAACTCTTGGCAAGGTAAGTTATCTGTGACTACTGATAATATATATATATATATATATATATATATATATATATATATATATATATATATATATATATATATATATATATATATATATATATAATAATAATAATAATAATAATTATGTATATAAATGTAATGCCTTTGTATATGCACATGTGGTGAGAGCAGGTTTCCTCTCTGACAACCTAAATCAAGAGTCGAAATACCTAGTTCACTCCCCATAGCCATAGTAGTTTAAAAAGCGCTATGGTGTTGTCACGGGGATTCTATAATTCCCGTAACTGAATAAAACACGATTATCAAAATATCTCTCCTAACTGTATATCTATTAGATCTCTCTGTAACAGGCTGTTAAACCCTAGTATGGCTCGTCTCTAGGTATGATCAGAGATACGATCTTATATAAAGTATATATTATTATAGCATGTTAGTTCTCTAGAAACACAACAAAAACACAATACACTTTGGAATCTGTATTAATCTACGCTGACAAATGTACAGCCGTAGTAGTTAATTAATAACAGCAATAATAACAACCCAGAACTGATCACTTAATTAGTTAATCTCTAGGTGTCTAGTTACACAATATGCGAATCACTTCACCGTTACACCACACCCACACGTGTGATAATTGAGAAACGCTTCCAGGAGAAGTTAATTAATAAAGGAATTACAACACCATTCCTAACTGGTTAATTTTTAATTAACCCTTACTACTCGTTCAGTAACGTGTGCTAATTTAGAAACGCTTCCAGGGGAACTTAATTAATAAAGGAATTACAGCTCTATTCCTAACGGGTTAATTTTTAATTAACCCTAACTACTCATTCAGTAACCTTGTGACACAGAATTAATACTGGTACCGATCACAATAAAGACAATAACCTACAGTGTACCTAGGTCGTCTAGGATGACTGGCTAAGCTTTATATTACCAAATACTCATATAATGTTAGAACTAAAAGTCTACGATTTACTTCGTCAGATGACCGAAGACACTGTCTAAAGAATATTGGTATAATACAGTATTAAAATATTTAAAGTCACATCAATCACATCAAGGTTATACACAGAGCAGAAATAATATTTACCAATGTCCAAACGGACTAACGTATCATCTCATATTCTACATCTACTAGAGTCGGTATATTTCTCTCTGATCGTCAGTCTGGCTGTCTCCAACCGCGAGCAATCTCCTGGCCATAAACAGCACTACCGGAGATATTACGTAACTACTAGCCACATGGCCTCCGCACCTGGCTGGGTGTGTATTAGGCGTACCGATCGCGCGAAGTATTACGTAACAAGTTGCCCACCTGGGCTACGGGCAATGAAACTGCACACGGCCCTCTAACACAATTAAAATCGCCACAGGCGAAACAAATTTAAGAGCATGTACCGTCACACACCCCCACCTCAAAAAGGATATTTCCTCTACTCCAGGAATAGGGAAATATACTACATTAAAACAAAAAGGTGCGTTAACCGACGCATACGGGCATTTATAACATATGTAATAATAAGGTGACTACCAGTAATCACACTGAGTCTCTGAGTCCCTGGTATACAAATAAAATATATATAAACAAAACAGAAATCAAGAATGTCAACACATTATCATAACGTTCAACTTCGGGACAGGGCATCAGCGATTACATTGGATGTGCCCTTGATATGTTCAATGGTAATTGGGTATTCTTGCAGAAGAAGACTCCATCTCAAAACTCTCTGGTTGGAGGCTTTCATTAGGATGGTCCAGTCCGTCTTCGTCTTCTTGGAACAGCACAGCTCCAGCACCCACGTCACTGGCACCCACAGCTAGCTTGAACGGCATTCGGTAGTCTGGTGCTGCCATCACGGGAGACGAGTAGCGCCTCTGCTTGAGACGGTTGAATGATTTCTCGCATTCACCTGAGCAATGGAACTTCGTTTCCTTCTTTCTCAGCGTCGCACGTTTTCCAGGTTTTCTCCGATAGGCATGCTGTCGACGCGGTGTAGCGTTGGGTTCCAAGCGCACATCTCGGCTTAAGGTATTGGTAACCGTTGGAAGGTCCCGACAAATGGAAACATTGTCTTGTATCAATGTAGTCAGCTTTGCTCGCTGGGGGTTCAAGTCTGCTCGAATCTGGCTGTTGGCCAACTTGATCTCCGCAGTCTTGACGTCATCACAGGAAATTGAGTGTCTCTCAATTTGGACCGGTCTCTCTGGAACTATTGGCAGTCTGTCAAAATAACCTTTTAGCAAATTGATGTGACAATACCTACTTTTCCTAACCCTATCAGGAGTGTTTATCATATACCCTGTCTCATTAACTCGTTTGTGCACAACATAGGGACCGAAATACCTGTTCTGTAATGAACCCCGTTTAATGGGAAGGTACAGCAGCACTTTATCCCCTGGTTTAAATTCCCGACTCCTAGTCTTCCTATCAAACACTGATTTTATTTTGCTCTGAGCATGGCTCAGTTGCTTCCTAGCTAGTTCGGTCGCCGGCAACCTCCTACCCCTAACTCTTTTATTTATCAACACTCTCTCAGTTAACAATGTAGTGCGAACTGCCAACAATTTTGGATCAGCCCCCTGCTCTAGAACTAACTCTTGTCTATTACAAGGTAAATCCCCTCTATCAAACACAACTGGTTCAATTATACTCTGCGGGAGATCAACAGGTTCCACCACATTTAATTCCTCAGTTGACTTATCTACCATTTTACTGATAACCTCATCCACTCCAATTTCATGGCTCACACACGTATCAGACAAATCACAAATATCCTCTAGGTCTCGTGTTAACCTACTGGCCATAGCCCTAGTCTTTACACACGCAGGATATCTAATCTCATCAACCTCACACTCTTCTATTGGTAAAGTGCTGTCTTTAATTAACAGTTGGTCACATTTCGGCTGACAACACTGACTAGTCAAATCATTTCCCAACAAAACTCCTATGTTTTCAACAGGCAAGTCCTTCACAACCCCCATAATGACTGGTCCCGTCACAAACTTTGAACACAAGAAAACGTTATGTAACCGAACAACCATTTTTTGTCCAGTAACCGAGGTTAAGGCCAAACTACGTCCTATGTCTGAATTTTCAATACCAGCTAAACACTCTTGCGTGATCAAACTCTGACTACACCCGGTATCTCTATAGATTGATATAGCCTTAGGACTCAATTCTTGTTTCACATCACAAACCATACCAGTGGAACATACGGGTTTACTTTCTCTGCCATGGGACTAACCATTAACTCTCTTGCTAACGGAGCTGACCTCACTAAACCGACCACTTGCGCATTATCGCGTTTCCTTTTAAAACAGTCCCCGATAAGATGGTTATCCTTTTTACAGTAACTGCAGTGTGGACGAAAAGTTCGTGCATTGGCTGATAATGCAGGCCTATCCTTACTTTGCCCACCAGGTACATTCCTTGCCTGACTAGCTGACCAACTAGATGACTCTCCCCGATAGTTACTTTCCCGGGAAAAACCTGGCTGAAATTTCTTCTTATCACCCTGTTGTAAAGAGCTACCCTGTACTGCCTGAGCTTTGTGTATTAACACGTAATCATCTGCCACTATGCCTGCCTCCTCTATCTTTTTGACATCACGATCCTCTAAATGAATACGTAAGCTAACTGGTAATCCATTTTTAATGTCCTGTAAGATCAACAACTCCCGTAACTCGGTATATGACTCTACCTGATGAGAAACAACCCATTTATCAAACATCCCTGCCTTCTTAGCCACAAACTCACTATAAGACTGACCCTGCGTTTTTCTCAACTCGCTATACCGTAACCGATAATCCTCAGGTCGTAATTCATAAGCCCTCAACACTGCAGCCTTAACTAAGTCGTACTGACTTGCTCGCTCATCACTCATTGAATTATAAGCTATACTAGCCTTCCCCTTAAACTTAGACACGGCTAACAATGTCCACTTAGACTCCGGCCAATTTAGCTGCTTAGCGGCCCGTTCAAAAAGTTGAAAGAACATGTCTACCTCCTGATCGTCAAATACAGGCACTGACCTATAAGCCTCCGACATGTTAAAACCATTTCCTGCCTCACGTCTAACTTCTTCAGTATTCAACTTTAACTCATGTTCCACTTTTAATTTTTCTAACTGGAATTCTCTATCCCTATGTCTATCTTCTCTATCCCTCTCTTCTCTTTCTCTCTCTCTCTCTCTATCCCTCTCTCTCTATCTTCTCTATCTAATGCACGTTCTTCTCTTTCTCTCTCTTTCTCTTCTCTATCTAATGCACGTTCTTCTCTTTCTCTCTCTTTCTCTTCTCTTTCGTACTCAAGCTTTTTAAAAGCTAATTGTTGTTCCACACTTAACTCATTTATCTCTATCTCTGGAACAATCTCACTGTCTTCCATAACAGGCCTATCACCAAAAACGTCCTGGATAATAATTGTCTTTATATCACCTAAGGTTTTAGCTGATGTTAAATCAATCTCCCGCTCACTTGCGATTTCAACTAACTCGGCCTTACGTGCTCGCTTAATCTCCACTACACTGAGCGTAGGCCTATCCAGCAAATTCTTATCCATGTTTAGATATGACGCACTTATTATTAATTAATTTTCTAGTGAACAACGTGCTACTTCTGGTTAATTTGTAAAATTAATTTATAAAGACCCCATTTACAAACAATACTTTTTTAAAATATGCATGTCCCGTTTCAGATCCGGGACGAGCGCCCCAATTTTCTACTCCTGTCACGGGGATTCTATAATTCCCGTAACTGAATAAAACACGATTATCAAAATATCTCTCCTAACTGTATATCTATTAGATCTCTCTGTAACAGGCTGTTAAACCCTAGTATGGCTCGTCTCTAGGTATGATCAGAGATACGTTCTTATATAAAGTATATATTATTATAGCACGTTAGTTCTCTAGAAACACAACAAAAACACAATACACTTTGGAATCTGTATTAATCTACGCTGACAAATGTACAGCCGTAGTAGTTAATTAATAACAGCAATAATAACAACCCAGAACTGATCACTTAATTAGTTAATCTCTAGGTGTCTAGTTCACAATATGCGAATCACTTCACCGTTACACCACACCCACACGTGTGATAATTGAGAAACGCTTCCAGGAGAAGTTAATTAATAAAGGAATTACAACACCATTCCTAACTGGTTAATTTTTAATTAACCCTTACTACTCGTTCAGTAACGTGTGATAATTTAGAAACGCTTCCAGGGGAACTTAATTAATAAAGGAATTACAGCTCTATTCCTAACGGGTTAATTTTTAATTAACCCTAACTACTCATTCAGTAACCTTGTGACACAGAATTAATACTGGTACCGATCACAATAAAGACAATAACCTACAGTGTACCTAGGTCGTCTAGGATGACTGGCTAAGCTTTATATTACCAAATACTCATATAATGTTAGAACTAAAAGTCTACGATTTACTTCGTCAGATGACCGAAGACACTGTCTAAAGAATATTGGTATAATACAGTATTAAAATATTTAAAGTCACATCAATCACATCAAGGTTATACACAGAGCAGAAATAATATTTACCAATGTCCAAACGGACTAACGTTCCCTGGGAGCCGTCCTTTTCTCGTTCTCCTAGATATCTCTAAATCCTAGCAATTTATTATAAATCAGGATTTTGCCTGGGAGTACAAGGCGGTACCTCACGTATCATCTCATATTCTACATCTACTAGAGTCGGTATATTTCTCTCTGATCGTCAGTCTGGCTGTCTCCAACCGCGAGCAATCTCCTGGCCATAAACAGCACTACCGGAGATATTACGTAACTATTAGCCACATGGCCTCCGCACCTGGCTGGGTGTGTATTAGGCGTACCGATCGCGCGAAGTATTACGTAACAAGTTGCCCACCTGGGCTACGGGCAATGAAACTGCACACGGCCCTCTAACACAATTAAAATCGCCACAGGCGAAACAAATTTAAGAGCATGTACCGTCACAGGTGTCGTTAAACATACATTCCTTACCTTTTTTTATTATTAATATTACCGCAGTTTTTCCCAACAGTTAAATATAGTATGCAGTCAGCAAAGAATTTGACTGAAACAAATATGTGTACTGTGTCCGGTTTGGCAGATATACTGGCAGATTGAAGTACATACTAGTAAACATTGGGTATCTCTGGATGATATATGGTGACAGGCAAGGTTTTTGTAATATATTTGTATATCATAGAGCTAGGTGGTTTCATATTAAAGTTACAGTCTCTGGTTACGATATCAGGCACGAATATGAAATACAAGCTCAAATGCACTTTTAAAAAACTCGTGTGTGTTGGCTATGAACGGAGATCGTCAAAAGTATACGCTCGATTCGTTGCCTGTGCCGCCATTGCTCGGCAAAGCACAAACGACAGCCTGTTGTCAGTTTCAGTTAACACGTGCGTTTGCGGATTTGAAACTGTAGGGGTCGTCTCAAGAATGAAATGAGAAATCTTGCGCTGTACGAAGAACGTTCGGTTGAGGATACGGTACTTTCGTTAAAACCCGTTTGATCTTGACAACAGATTAACCACAATTTTACCTTCCTATTTCAGAATTAATATTTTATAAAGTGTCAGTAGAACTTTCAAAGTTTAGTTTGTATACTAATAACACATTGATCATGTATATATTTTTTAATAAAATATACTAAAGTAGACAATGAACGTTTTCACCTCTTAATTTTATGTGTTAAAATCGACAAATTCAAATAAATATTATTTCGGTTGGAAAGGGCAAAGTTAGTTTGTTTTGTTTAACGACATCAGTGTTAGAGCATATTGATTTAAGAGGAAACGGGTGGGGGGGGGGGGGAGGGCTTTATATTTGCTTTAAAATACTGTAAAAGTGTGTAAATATAAAAGTATGCCCCCCACTTTTTGGCACCTTCCTACGCCACTGAAATGTTACGTAAATCGAACACAACATCCTCTTCCACTACCCCTAGAGCGTTACGTAATTATTAACACCCCTTACATGTAACGCGTATGCCAACCGCTGGCCACTGTCAAAATTTCAAAGCAAATCTCCCACCGACCCCTGGCTGTGTTGTACCATAGTTGACCTAGATATTGTAGATAAGCGAGCATTGCGAAACTATAGCAATGTGGTGGACCTTTTATGTACCAAACAGAACTGGATGATCTATTCTAAATGCTTTAAAATAAAAATATTCCAGCGACTGCATCTTTAGGTTTATGACTCTAAATTTGAATTCAGCTTAGGTTACTCGAAATGTTAAGCTAGTTTGTTTTCAAAATGTTGGTTTAGTTGATTTGAAAGTTTGTTTGTTTGTTTTGTTTAACGACAACACTAGAGCACATTGATTTTTAATCATCGGTTATTGGATGTCAAACATTTGGTTATTTTAATAGTCACAGAGAGGCAACCCGCTACCTTTTTCCATTAGTAGTATGTGATCTTCTATATGTATCATCCCACAGACAAATTTACAATATATCGAAATATCAGCACTGGCTGGAATGAGAAATAGCTCAGTGGGCCAATTGACGGGGATCAGTCCCAGATGGACTGCACATCAAGTGAGCGCTTTACTACTGGGCAACGACTCGCCCCTAGTTGATTTTAATGTTGAACTTGGCAACATACATTTTGCTTAATATTTAAAGATGTGAAACATTTGGTTACTTTGACATAGTCTTACAGAGGAAACCTACTATATTTTCCCATTAGCAGTAAGGGAATTTTATATGCACCATCCCACAGACAGGATAGCACATACCACGGCATTTGATATACCAGTCGCGGTGAACTGGCTGGGACAAGAAATATCCCAATGGGCCCGCCGAAGGATATCGATCATAGATCGACCGCGCATCAGGCGAGCGCTTTGATTTCAAAGAACTAGATTAATGTTGAACGTTAAATCACAAGTTGTTTCTTTATTCACTGAATCGACTTAGAGTAGGCGAAACATTTAATTCTGCAGAATTCTTGTGATCAAATTAGCCACTTCTAACCATAAGCGTACGAGACAGGGGGACAGGGGGTGGGGGACAGTTGCCCCCTACACCAGTACTGGAGCAAATCCTCAAATAAGGGCAAAAATGATATACAGATTTTCATGCAGAATGATCTGTCCTGAAACATTTTCATCCCTTCATTCTACCCACAATAATATAATAGTAGTTTGACAGTAAATGCTAATATGAATAAATATTTGTCCTTTATGATAGAACATTCCTCATATATGTTTTATAGTCACCGTGACGTATTTTTTTCGAAGATGAACATTGGTATTTCTCTTTATGGTTTTTATTTGTTCATATTTCATAACTCATGTACAATATCATCTGTAATAGAACAAGTGTTTGTATGTATTTCTGTACAATGTAAAATTATTTTACCAAGTTCTTTGAATTATACATGTTGTTTTTCTTGTTCAAAAGTTTTAAACATATTTGATGGAAGTAAAGAAATAAGTAAACAGGGACGACTTTACACATTCCTTTCTTTTATAGGTGCATGCAATGGCAAAAGCTATCAACACCCGCGAACGAATGGACTCTGAAGGCGAACGGTGCATGCAACGATGTGCAGTATTAATAGAAAAAAATGTTGAAGCAAAGGACATAACTGGTTTTTTGTACTCAAAATTTGTTTTGACACTTGATGAAAAAACAGAAATTGAAAACGAAAAGACACAACTTAGTAGGATCCGCCTTCTTACAAGTCAAATAATCTCACATGGTGGTATACATGCTTTCTCGGCTTTTCTAGAAGCTTTGAAAGATGCTCATTATGACAATATTAGGACGAAGTTATGCCAAGCAGTACAGCCAGTAGGAAAACTACCAGATATAGTCCACTTAAAGGCATCAACTACGGAGAAATTCAACAATGAATGGGCCAGACGAAAAACTTCAGAAAGCAAAATGAGCTTCTTATGTACAAAGGTAAAAAAGATGGAAGAAACAATTACACAGAAACCGAAGCAAGACCCAAGCTTAATGAAGGCTATATTGGATATAAAAAAGCTACTAGAAGAAAGTACTGAAAATACGAAGGTCATAACGGGACTTACAAGACAGCTTGAGGACAAAGACATAAAACTGAAACTAGCAGCAGAAAAGATTAAAGATCTGGAAGAAAAAATACGAATACTGAACGAAGAGAAAGAGTTTGACAGAACTAAAATAACGCAGCTGGAAACTAAAGTGGAGTCGCTAGAAGAAAATGACAAAGATAAAGAACAACAACTGAGACAGAAAGGCGAGGAGATAGCAGAGTTACAGGACAGACAGACACATTGTGAAGAAGAACTGGAGGAAATTAAAAACGCCATGAAAAAAACAAAAGCTGAAGAACGTACCAAACCTGTTAAAAATCCCAAACCGAGCAAATTTAGTCCACGACATAGATTTTTAAAAAAATTGATATTTTTATCACAAAAACAACCAACTCTGGAATACCTAGACAGAATCCAAATATATCGTCGGGAAATAAGACTATTATGGCTGCGTGGTGCCTTCTTGTGATGGTATTATGTTGTCGCAGCAAGACTGTTGTCTGACCTTACTTATCATTAAGTAAAAACGCTTCTACTGTAAAACGGCTAGTGTCATTCAATTCAAATAAAACCAGCGTTGTATTATTTTCAGAAAACAAACACAGCAGAAACCTAACGTTGTATTTGGTACTAATACTTTAAACATGACGGAAATACTTGTCCATACAGTTCAGCATATGTGTTAATTTGCGCCAGATATCATTTCAGCACGAAATACAAATCGACCAACATTGCTAAAATATACACAGTGATTCGACAATTGAACAATTATGCAGAAAAACTACCTGTATCAAATTAATTGCTTCTTGACGAATTGGCCAAAGAGGAGATTTGCAGTTTTGAGCAATTTACACGACATCCGCCTAGCTTCGTTAAAGGTAGTACTAAACCAACTAACATCCGGCTGGGTCACGTTTGAGGTGCACCTAACGTTTAATAGAGCAGTTAATTCCGCATCCTGCCATTGGTGATAAATGTGACAGTGTTTGTTGTAATATAATGTTGGTTCGTTTGACCAGTAAATTCCTGTAATTTAATTTGAACTAGTGTCAATGTACCATTGTGCTTAAAGCGTGCGGGGTCCTACTACAAATAGCATGACAATTTTTGTGCAGAACTAGAATAGTCATAGATGCTACCCGTTATCTCTGAAATGAGTAGCTTAACCTCCAATTTTAATATATGTCGATTGATACGCTGCATGTAGGAGTTTTAGCCACATATGTGACTATTGTCGTGTATGGGATTTGATTTGGTGGTATACACCCTAAACAGGTGAAACTGGTTATACACGCGGTTGTAACAACTTTCCCTTATAAACACAGCATTAGTTAAAGTATAGAAAATAGTAAAACCTGAAGTCAGGACTTTTTAAAGTTTTTATAAATATGAACATTAAAGTGTAACACATATTGAAAGAAAAGGAACGCGAGTTGTCTAGTGAACAATACGCCAGAATGCAATAAAACGATTATAACGGTGATACCTTTGAATATTAAAGCAACAAATTTGACTGTTTCTTACATCAACAGAAATTAGTTCAGTTACACGATACACGATAATGCAAAACAGCTGTCTGTATTGTTACCGGAGTGTTGTATGAAAGGAAAACACGAACTACTCAGCAGGGGTTTAGGGTTTATTCGGGATCATCAATTGGGTGGGATATGAAGATCCCTGGTTCCAAGCATAACAATAGACAAATACATACACACACAAAGGCCCTGAATTACATACTTCACATTCAGAATTAACCCATATACTAGCCTGTATTATCACACTGACCTTTTAAGCATATAAATAGAGAATGTGTTATCTAACCACATATCCATACATTAAATTCAATATATCACTGAATTTAAGAAATCATAAAATAACTTACAACTCACTGATCACAAATCAATGATTATGCATATAGCACAATCTTTAATACACTAAATGTTCTATTCTTGATCAATACTATAAAAATCACATCAACATATTTTATAAATACAAAGCTAAATAAACCATAGCCTGTCTACAAATAGTTTACCTACCGACTGTGGGTCGGATCTTTACAGAAGCATAATGCTGGTTGTCACCTACATGATTGTGGCACCTAATAATAAAATAAAATCAATTAAGTACACATAAATCCATACGTGTATACATACTAATTAAACAAATATCTTATAATAACTTAGTTATTATTTTACTTTATTAAATACTGTAAATTAGATAGTATAATCATTTATGATAGAAAATATAGACTTTAACCTATTCTACTAGCTATTCTATAAATATAACGTAACCATTTAATAAAAAGCTAATCAAGCTAAGTCACAATGTTATATTTAACATAACTACAATACTAATACTATATTATTAATCACTAAATCTCCTAATCTCATTTCTTGATTAAAATAAGTAATTAAAACAGGTAGTTAAGGTATAAATTAGTTGTGCAGTTGCTGTGAATAAAAGCTTATCTTCTCATAAAAATGGTCTGTTCTCCTTGAATGTCATAAAGCTTCTGACCAAGAGAACACAGAAACAATGACACTGGGCTTGCAAGAACGGAGTTGTCAGTGAGCACAACCCAAGCCCAGAAAACCAGAGAAAGCAGGAAAACAAAGAAAGCCTGCATAAGTATAACCTGACAGAATAAAACTATGTGAACAGTGTTTTAAAATAGTATGTTTGTAGTGAATGTAGTTTAAAACACCCGGTTACAGTATCTCTGTGCGTGTCTCTCTCTCTGTTTGTCTGTCTGTCTGCTTGGCCCTCCGTCTCTCTCTCTCTGTCTGTCTGTCTCTCTGTCTCTGTCTCTCTGTCTCTGTCTCTCTCTCTCTCTCTCTCTGTGTGTGTGTGTGTGTCTCTCTCTCTCTCTCTCTCTCTCTCTCTCTCTCTCTCTCTCTCTCTCTCTCTCTCTCTCTCTCTCTCTCTCTCTCTCTCTCTCTCTTCTAGTTGTAAGTATAGGAAACAAAATTTCACAAGTGAATCTTGACAACAATATTTATAAAACGGAATTAAAAATTACAAAAATCCCACAAGAAATAAACAGACAAAAAGAACCCAAACAAAACACCGACCCTCCCAAACAAAGTACACAACAACAACAACAACACAAACGCACATTTTAATGACTTGTATTAAGTCAGTGTTGTTTACATATAGTGTGTTGTTGCTATTTTATAACCTGTCTATATATTTTGGTCATAATGTTACACAATTTTTATGTCTACAAACGATAGTCAAAATGTATTTTAATAAAAGAAACCAAACCCAACAAACCCTTCCCCAACACACAAACCCTCTCAAAAATAAATAAAAATAATAATAATAAATTCAGGCTATATGTTTTCGAAGCTTTCTTAGCTCTACGATATTGTAAAACCGTCGTAAGCTATGACGTCACATCGAGACTTGCCATAGTCTACGACGGTTTTGCGATATCGTTGTGCTAAGATAGCTTGGAAAATATGGGCCCAGTTAACGGTTGTTGCGTCACAATTTGTCACCCAATATATCGGATAGCCCGCCAACAAAATCATAACTTATTGAATATGGAACTGTATAAAAAGTATGAGAAATGTAACTTTGATACAACGTTGAATCTGTTACTATTTGCAGAATATTTGACCTAGACTGTAGCAAGCGAAGTTTCTAGCTATAGGTAGGTATAGGTCTTGCTTCCCAGTAAAATATACTTAAAAAGGAAATTCCATTTGAAGCGGGGAAGGAGAGGGAGGTAGGAGGGCGACCATCGACCCGGAAACTCCACTATCTCTGCACACGCCTGAGGAACGAACACTGTGGCCTGATATTATTATGAAAACTTTATCATACGAGCCTGTACACTTCAGTTAACAACTTATTTTAAGGTAAATTACAGATACTATTTATGTTTTTCACTTTATATAATTGTCTGTTATGAATATAAGTGTGTCCGTGTTTATATCATGAATAGCAAATACAAATATACACACACAAGTCCTAGCGTACATTTTACACGAGGGACAGAAAGAAAGAAAGAAATGTTTTATTTAACGACGCACTCAACGCATTTTATTTACGGTTATATGGCGTCAATCGAGGGACAGGTGTTTTGGCCAAGGTTTAACAAACCGTAACACGATAATCCTGTTTTAAACAGTGCTCTCTGTTTTGTAGTGGTTAAGCCATCAGACTGGTAGATACTGGGTCCGCATCTCAATACCGGCTCCCACCCAGAGCAAGTTTAACGATTCAATGGGTAGGTACAAGGACACATCACCGAGTTATCTTTCACTAAACACTAACCCGCTGTCCTGCACAGACAGCCCAGATAGCTGAGGTGTATGCCCAAGACATCGTGCTTGAACCTTAATTGGATATAATAAAGAAAATAAGTATAAATGAAAGGAATGGCTGGTGTGTCGAAAACCGTGGTATGATCTAGTCTGTCTGGAAAAGGATATACAAGAAGCATACCATTCGAAATACGTAGAATAGTTAGCAGAAAAGTTAGTTTGTTTTGTTTAACTATACAAATAGAACACATTGATGTCAAACATTAAATTTTACAATTACACATTAAAGGGACATTCTGCATTGTAAGATGTTTCGGACTAATAAAATATTTCTACGATTAAACTTACATATTAAGTATATTTTGTTGTTTAGAATATAAGTGTCTGTATATATTCAATTTATTTCTGGTCATCTCAATATTTGTAAGATGCCCAAACTGGATATTTTTTAGGAAATAAAATGAAATTTAACCTAGTACAAATATTAGAACGATCAGAAACACGTTTAATATACAGCCACTAATATTTTATGCAGAAAAATATATTTGATATGTAATTACAATCGTTAAAATGTCTCTGTTAGTCGATAACAACTTAAAATTTGCAGCACGCTCAGGAATGTCCCTTTAATTACATTTTTTTGTTGCTTAGAATACCGGTGTATATATATTGTGTTTCTGGTCGTCATGATGTTTGAAGTGGTCTAAACTGGATTTTACCTTCTAATAATTATGTACTACTAAATACGACAAAACCGTTATCCACAATCAAGATCGCATCTCGGCACAATGCATTTTGCAAAATAGGGATTGAATCTATGAATATCTATATAGCGCCTCGTCTATAGGACAGTCCTCCGCGAGAAATATCTATATAGTACCTCGTCTATAGGAGGACAGTCCTCCACGAGGAATATCTATATAGTGCCTCGTCTATAGCAGGACAGTTCTCCGCAAGGAGTATCTATATAGTGCCTCTTCTATAGGAGGACAGTCCTCCACGAGGAATATCTATATAGTGCCTCGTCTATAGGACAGTCCTCCGCGAGGAATATCTATACAGTGCCTCGTCTGTAGGAGGACAGTCCTCCGCGAGGAATATCTATATAGTGCCTCGTCTATAGCAGGATAGTTCTCCGCGAGGAATATCTATATAGGTCCTCTTCTATAGGAGGACAGTCGTCCGTGAGGAATATCTATATAGTGCCTCTTTTATAGGAGGACAGTCCGCCGCGAGGAATATCTATATAGGTGCCTCGTCTATATGAGGACAGTCCTCCGCGAGGAATATCTATATAGTGCCTCGTCTATAGGACAGTCCACCGCGAGGAATATCTATATAGTGCCTCGTCTATAAGACAGTCCTCCGCGAGGAATATCTATATAGTGCCTCGTCTATAGGACAGTTCTCCGCGAAGAATATCTATATAGTGCCTCGTCTATAGGAGGACAGTCGTCCGCGAGGACTATCTATATAGTGCCTCTTCTATAGGACAGTCCTCCGCGAGGAATATATATATAGTGCCTCTTCTATAGGACAGTCCTCCGCGAGGAATATATATATAGTGCCTCCTCTATAGGACAGTCCTCCGCGAGGAATATCTATATAGTGCCTCGTCTATAGGACAGTCGTCCGCGAGGAATATCTATATAGTGCCTCGTCTATAGGAGGACAGTCCTGCGCGAGGAATATCTATATAGTGCCTCGTCTATAGCAGGACAGTCCTGCACGAGGAATATCTTTATAGTGCCTCGTCTATAGGAGGACAGTCCTCCGCGAGGAATATCTATATAATGTCTCGTCTATAGAAGGACAGTCCTCCGTGAAGAATATCTATGTAGTGCCTCCTCTATAGGAAGTGGCTGGAAGTGTGTAGTGCTTAGACATCTGGAATGTGGTAAAATTTTTGTGTTGCTAACTAGTTGCTGAATAAATGCTGGTTATGTAAATAGTTTAATCAGTAATGATTGCAGAGTTCATTTAGTTCTACAGACGAAACACGCAGTTGAGAAAATATTAACTGAACAGAGACATAGAGAAACTAGTTAAACAGGAAAGTTGTTTTCCCTTATTTTAGTCTGAATAGTTACTATGTGTATTAGAGAAAAAATTATATAATTAAATTAATTTGCCGGGGCAGGACGTAGCCCAGTAGTAAAGTGCTGGCCTGGTGTACGGTCAGTCTAGGATCGATCCCTGTTAATGGAATCATTGGACTATTTCTCGTTCCAGTGAGTGCTTCACAACTGGTGTTACAGACCATGATATGTACTATCCTGTCTATGGGATGATGCATATATTAAAGATCCCTTGGTGCTAATAAAAAAATAGTTGCCCATAGTTTCCTCTCTAAAATATATTTGTGGTCATTAACCACATGTCTGACACCACATACCTGTAGTTGTGTTGAGTGTGTCATTAAATATAAAATTCCTTTCTTTCTTTCTTTCTTTCTTTCTTTCTTTCTTTCTCTCTTTCTTGTTTTTAAACATGGCTCCCATATGCAACAACCTTAGTTAAAAATTATGATCTAGCTATGTCTGTATTTTATAGACGATTTGAACATTATATAAAAAAAATAATTTAATTTGCGATTTAAAATGAAAATGCCTGGGAATTGTTTATTGTAAAAAGGATGCCGGCCCAAAGATGATAAATGTTTTATGACCATACGCAATAAAATATTTTAATTTACTTAGCATAGAGGGAAATTAGTTTATATTATTTCAAAGGCATCATCACAGGATTGTAACTTTTCTAGTCAGTGTATATTTTATAGACATTATATAATATTTGACATATAGTTGAACATGAATTAGTAGATAAAGGTCAAGTATTTTTCTTTAAATCAGAGTCCGTTCATGGTAGTTCATATAACTAATTGGTTAGAAGAAGCGACCCCTTTATATAAATGGCATAAAATAAATATGCATACTAATAATACATTTTGTTCATTGTAGTAGTTGAAATATATGCACATTCATATTTTCTGGGCTAAAATATCTAGATATTACTACATTAACTGGAATAATTGTAACATTTCAGATGTTCCAATGATGAGGGATCTCTGGTCATTATAACAAAGTGGTTACTGCTATAGTGTGTTTAAATAAAATGTGTGTGTGTACATGTATATCATTCTACGAGCGCATTAGACAAACATTATATTTAATCACGCACCAGATCAATGCTGATGACGAATGCATTAAACTGTATTTAGATATTTTTTACACCTGGTCTTATTGTACTTAATGACATTCACTGTTATCATTATTATAACATCAGTTTATTAAATATTTTAATCAACAATATTTATTCAATTAACAAATTAAAATGTTTTCAAAACATTGACAATAGAAACATGAAACATGAAACTATACCTGAAATTGTCTTATTTTTAATCTACAGTTACCGCAATGTATTTGCAATTTATATATGATAAGACTAGTAGAGTAGTTCATTCCTGTACACGCATGCAGTATATCACCCATGTCAGCATAGTTCAGTGGTACAGATAGATGCGATGAGATATATGATTGATTGCCCTTAGTAGACCCATCGCCTTATATCTTACTTCAACCAGTGCCCATGACTGGTACATTAAAGATTGTGGTATGTACTTTCCTGTCAATGGGGAAGTGCATATAAATGATACCTTGTCGCTGTTTTGTTGGAGCAGCCACTATGCCGGTAACAATTTTCCTTTTGCATTTTACAGATCAGTGTCGAAATACCTCATAGAGAGGACATATGATAACTATGGTTTAAACAACTTCCAGATCAGGTTGCCGGGGTCTGGATTGAAAATTAACGTTGCGGAAAGACACTGGCTTAAGATGTGATAATAATCCAGCTCAGATTTCAAGACATCACTTGCCGGATTCGTTTCGAGTTGTGCTGTGTCATAGCTAGCTTTGTTTTGTAGATCCACATAGTCACGATCACGGGACACACACATCTTCGCACATCCGCCATATTGAATTCTTAGGGGAATAACAATAACAGTTAAAACTTGATACACAACTATCCACAAGCACCAAACGCCTAGAGTTTGAGGATTTAAAAAATAAACAATGCACTAAAAATGGAATAGGTTATTTTAACAATTCACTAGCCATAGTAAAACACCTACCAGCCCTTCTCTTGTGTGTACTGTACACTGGTGCTAATAATACTACAAGTAGAACATAAAACCAGAATCCAACATGACCAAAACACTTTTATAATCACTCTAATAATTAGCATGCAAGGTCCAAATTATAAGGCGACGTCACTTCTCTACCAAACTTTCAGCTGGCGTCGTTTTCAGCATGAGGCAGACATGAAATGTGTTTTGAAAAATAAAATAAAATACGGAAGAAAGAAGATATATCAACCCAAAATAATTATAATAATAGACATTTCTGAGTTTTCTGCACTGTAAGATGTTTCAGACTAATAAAATATTGCTACGATTAAATTTACATATTAAATATAGTTTCTTGTTTAGAACATCAGTGTCTGTATATTCACTGTATTTCTGGTCGTCTTAATATTTGTAAGAAGACTAAACTGGGTTTTGTCTTCAAATAATTTCGTACGTACGAAAAAACTATATTTTAGGAAATAAGATGAAATTTAACCTAGTACAAATATTAAAACAATCAGAAACACGTTTAATATACAGCCACTAATATTTTATGCAGAAAAATATATTTGATATGTAAATACAATCGTTAAAAAGTCTTCGTTAGTTGATTACATCTTAAAAAGTGCAGCAAACTCGGGAATGTCCCTTTAACTGTATGTTAAATTTATTTCTTACGAGAAAGTCTGCGTAAACTAGTCTCCAAAGTGTAATCCTTGAAAACGTAATGCTCCAGTAATCTCCAAAAACGTAATACATATCACAAATTAAACAATTAATACCCATATCAGAGGCGGATCGGGGGGGGGGGGGGGCCAGGGCGACAGTTATAATTTTACTATATATTAATTAATTTATTTTTTACGATCCCTTTCAAATCTCCCCCAAAGTTACATTGACATTCCGCCTCATGTCACTGCGCCCCCCATAAATGGATTTTCTGGATCTGCCACTGAATATGTTCGTATTCCGTTTAAATAATCGAGCCAAGTGATTATATTTTGGTGGACCAGTCATTTTTAACTTGCTCAAATACTATAGTCTATTTTAATAATGCTTTCAACATTACTGTATTTCAGAAAGCGATCCCCTAATGTGGGATAATAGTACTCTGGGTTTTTTATGATTGTGTTCGTGTTTGAAACAGACCAATTGCTGACCGATGACGAGTTACAGGTAGTATAATTGTAATATATTATCATAACTAAATGTTAATAAAGATCACAGTCATATCCACATACGTATGCAAATTGAGATCAAAACAGATTGATACGGTTTCGTACACGTATTTGATCCTATCCGGATCAAAGCGCATTGATACGTTTTAAAGTTTGGTGTGCCAACAGTAAGAAAACACCCCACTGGACACGTTTTGAAAATGTATGCTGCCTGTATAAATGTAAAAATAAACCCAACGTACCCGAATGTACCTCGCTTAATATCATTACTAAGCAGTCCCCAAGACATTTTAACCAATTCCAGTATAATACTAAACAGACCCAACTGAGTAGAAATGCATGGTCATGTAATTTTATACAAATCTATTTACCGATATTAACCACCCTAGCTCAAGTTACCTCTAGGCCTCCTCATATTGATATGTTATAGTGAAGGGCTAGAGAGGACTGTGTTTAATACTTCGGCAATCGTCAACGACCAAATGGTAGCCAGCTACTGTGTCTAAAATATACATCCCCTCCCCCACCCCCTAAATCTGATGTGCCACAGAGCTTTAGTTTGATAATTATAAAGTCCAGTCATGACATTAAACTTCCATGTTGTTAACCGGCACCAATGCCATACGAAGAAACCCGACGCCTCTATTCTCGGAATCGAACATACGGGTACTTCGGCCCTATCCGCCATTGTTTATCACGTGACGCGGTGAAGCTTCTCCTTAGTTACGTATGGTTTAATAGTGAATTTAATCAATTTCAGTCGATCATTTACATCAGTTGGCTGCATAAACCATAACTTGATGTTCAAAAAAATATCGTTTTACAAATTTTGAAAAAAAGAGACCAGACGCCGCTTCTGGGTAGAGGCACTAAAACGTGACAAACCTGATGCAACGCCATGGCTTCCCACACAGAATGCGACTACGTTGAGTTTAATGTTGTTGCTTGTCAACAATAACCGACGTTAATAGTAACCAAAATGGTTAAAGCATGTGCATTGATAATATTTCCACATTATACTGTAAATAAAATACACAATTCCATCTACTTTCATGAAAAAAACAACAACCCCAATGCATCCAGTTCTTGAATAAAGAGTATACTCTTTTTATCATCAAATTTGTGTGGTCTTCATTTTTCATTTAATTTAATTTTAGAGTTCAGTCAAGACATTCTCTATACTTGTATTTATTTTGCCATCTTCAGCTACTACATCTATTTATTTGTTTTTATTTTTAAAATAAAAAGTATATGCAGTTAAATTACACACACACACAGACACACACACACATATATAATAATAATAATAATTTATTATACAAGTTCTTTTTAAAACTTTTTTTGTGTGTGTATGTGTGCAAATGTGTCTGTAGCAGGCCTGCAGTACGAACATATAGGTTTTCTACTACTTTATATATAAATATGGCTTCTCCCCCTACCAAGATTGTCCCTACTACTCAAGATTTTGCCCCCTACCCCAACTCCAGATATTGTACCTGCGGACGTGTAATAGCCCAAATGTATAATGTATTAAACAATAAAGGTATACTTGTATTTCGGATACATACATACATACATACATACGTATATATAATTTACTCTGTTATGAATCAACGTAATTTGGTGGTTGTGACACATTTGTAGATTGTGCTTCTGTTCAAGTTAAAGGACTTACCTTTTTGCATCTACTACCGGCCTCGGTGGTGTCGTGGTTAGACCATCGGTCTACAGGCTGGTAGGCACTGGGTTCGGATCCGAGTCGAGGCATGGAATTTTTAATCCAGATACCGACTCCAAACCCTGAGTGAATGCTCCGCAAGGGTCAATGGGTAAGTGTAAACCACGTGCACCGACCAGTGATCCACAACTTGTTCAACAAAGGCCATGGTTTGTGCTATCCTGCCTGTGGGAAGCGCAAATAAAAGATCCCTTGCTGCCTGTCGTAAAAGAGTAGCCTATGTGGCGACAGCGGGTTTCCTCTAAAAAAAAACAGTGTCAGAATGACCATATGTTTGACGTCCAATAGCCGATGATCAGATAAAAAATCAATGTGCTCGAGTGGCGTCGTTAAATAAAACAAACTTTACTCCTTTTTTTTGCATCTACATGTCGTTTTATGGTATTCTGCAGTTCTTCGGATTGTTTGTGTGTGTGTGTGTGTGTGTGTGTGTGTGTGTGTGTGTGGGTGTGTGTGTGTGCGCGCGCGCACAATCTGCTTCAGCAATTATCTGCAATAAAATGAATGGTCATCGCCATATTTGATATTTGTTTTCCTTTCTAAAAACACTGTTTCACATGGAGAATAATATGGCATTTGACAAAATCTGCAATATCCACTGACTAGGTATAAAACAACACTAATATATATATATATTATATCTGTGTGTGTTAACCATTATTTACTCAGGTAAGTTTTTGCGTTTTATTAATAAATATACCATGTTAAACCCTATTATTAAAACAGTTATACGTTTATTCGATGAGGTAACACTATGTTTTAGTAGGTTGTAGACCGTGACATGAAAATAATTTGGGAGTTAATTGCTACCCTAACTTAGATTATGGGGGACAATTTAAAATATTAATATTCACATGCCAAAGGGAGCTATATATTATTCTCCTTGAACTAATCTCAGGGGAGTGATGGGTAGCTAGAGAGACTCCCCTTAGATGACAAGGTCTGAGGTTGGCTATATTTTATTATTGCTATTTTCTTTTCGCCTGTATTCAACCGGTAAGGAAGGCCAACATCATGAGATAATTTCACAATCTGTAAAAACAAAATCATTTCATTATTTCAAGAAACTGTTTATTTTTTTTAAAGAATAAAAGAATGTATTCAGTGGAACATTTTCACTGTTGCCAATAAATCTATATAATAAGAATGGCAATAATAATACTGTAATTTAAGGTTGTAAAGTAACAACTTTGCAAATGTTTAATTATTACATTCTATTTGGAAATAAAATAATTATGTTAAATCATAAAAATAATTATCTTGAATAATGCATATAAATTTTATTATACATGTATACAAATTATATATTTTATAGCCCACATCATAATTATTATAATATTAATAATTATCTTATCATTTCAAAGTTGTTAAAATTTATAATTAATATTACCTGAAAATTGCATCAACAAAAATTGTTCTGCCCAACCTGCCTAGGTCCCCTCGACAATATAAGCTATACGGAAATATGTCGGTAATAAATATAGGCTGTACTAATTCATATTCCCGTTGTTCGTTTCTCTTATATGACAACCCAAGCTACTATAATACTCATAAGACATGCTGCAACTATGTGTTAGCTACAGAAAATAAATGACAATATGCAAGGCATGCAAAAAGTTAATATGATAACTTTATTCTATGTAAAACAGTAATCACTAAGGCTTTGCTTCACCCCCAAAGACCCGGATGATCGGTAACTAGGCCGTGTGACGTCACGCCGGTTCCGAGAATAAGACATGCTGCAACTATGTGTTAGCTACAGAAAATAAATGACAATAGGCCGTGTGACGTCACGCCGGTTCCGAGAATGCGAAACGAACCTGCACTGTACTTCCTTGAGGTGACGTAGAGCGGAGAGTGTGCCCACGTGATAACATTGACTCTAGCTATAAGCACCCAAGCGTTGCAAGTAACCTATTCCTGTCCTGGACGGAGAAACCGGCCGAGGCCGGTACTTGTGCCCAGGACAGGTGTGCGCTACAACAGATTGCTCTGAATGTGCACGTTAACCTTTTTGGAACTGTAATTGAAAGTAATGACTGTAGCCGAATAGTCAATTTATTAAACAGGTGATTTTATTCGTTTTAAGTAATAATTTTGCTTATATCCAATTAAGGTTCAAGTACGCTGTTCCGGACGCACATCTTACCTATCTGGATTTTCTGTCCAGGCCAGGGATTAGTGTTTAGTTGTTAGTGGTTAGTGAAAGAGATGTCGGCGTAGTGGGCGTACACCTACCCATTGAGTCGATTTGACCTGCATCTGACCTGTGACGTAGCATCAGGTGAATCCCACTCATTCATTAGTAGGTTAGCATGGCGACAGCATGTAATGATTCTTCGGAAAATAGCTCATTGTTATCGGACGTTAATTTGAACATTTCGGACTTGTCGCATTTGTCTATTTATTCTAATGCTACCTCGATTGGTGAGGAAGAAGAAGAAAATCCGTTAGGGGTACGTCCCTATCAGTTTGAACCGTAGTACACCGACGATGATCCGTCGAGCCAAATGCGGTCAGCCTATTTGCAGCACGGAGCCCTGACGTCGCCCAGAGACAAAAACAAAGCGCAAATGTTAATGCCGAGGGGTACATTGTTCATATTTGGCACAAAGATACACCTCAACACAATGCATTTATATATGTTAAAGAAATAAATGTAGGAAAAATATTTTTTTATAAAAAATACTAATTAATATTAACTGATGACTGGATAGCATTTAAATAATTAATGTATTGCAATTATTATTAAAAACAACAAATACACGTAGATACATTAAATATGTTTTTAAAAAACTTCATTAAATATATTAAACAAGGCGCATTCATCGTCAGTCTAATCATTACTTGGTTACAGACATCTACAATTGGTACCTGTTTCGTTTACAAAATATGAAAATAAAAGATTTTATTGTTCGAAGTTAATCCTTTAATTGGTTAACTAAAAGCTTATTTGCAAAAGCAATACATGTCTACAGATTTCGCAGACATCGATAGCTCGGACAGCATGTGACACAGTCGACTCACTACGAGATCATGGAAGGGAAGTGAAGGGAAGGGAAGGGAAGGGAAACTCTTTTTACGTGCCCACATCCACAGAGGTTCAGGCACGCCCACCTCGGATTTAGCCTCTGACTTCGCCAGTGACTAATTCCGGAGCAGGGGGGGGGGGGGGGGGGGGGTTGAGCTTGAAGTGGACAGAATTTGGAAAAAAGCCATTTAGTGAAGTCCAGCGAGAGCGCGTTCGATTCCTTGGTAAAACCTGTCAAAAACCTAAGTCTACTAAGAATAACTGCATCCGAAAACATATCTGGACTCTAAATTAAAACCAAAAGTAGTTTTGTCTGCTCGGCCGAAAAGGTTTTAAGGTGATTTGAGCAATTGAACGGGCGCCAAAGTAAAGTGCGTTAGACTATTTATAAAAAAATAAACATAAGAATTTTGAACTGATCGCAATGTTTTTTTAAGTCTAACTAGCCCAAAAAAGGAGGTTGTTACCTGTCCTAGTTAAGGTTGGCGCAGCAGGACTCATGGCGAGGTGATGTCTATTCAGGCTTGAAGTTCGGGAGGGCTACCTTGAATAGCTCAAGGTTCCTGT
Organism: Gigantopelta aegis; assembly: GCF_016097555.1. Lineage (NCBI taxonomy): Eukaryota > Metazoa > Mollusca > Gastropoda > Neomphalida > Peltospiridae > Gigantopelta > Gigantopelta aegis. The sequence goes on along the minus strand of NC_054702.1, from coordinate 95,694,853 downwards.
CCATGGCTCCTAAGTAAATGCCCCGCAGCACGATCTTCATGATGCGGTGGATGGTAGCGTTGGGCATTTCTGGGCTCAGAACTCCCTGCCTGAAAAGTCCGTCCTGCTGTGCATTCATATAAAGATGGTCGACGGTTCCTTCTGTTAGCAGTTGGATTTGGTATTTTCCTCGTCCGTTAGGTAATCTTCGCCAGTGGTGATCGGACCAAGGTCCCGTCAGTTGGTTAGGGTTGGTGTAGTCTCCGAAGATCGAATCCCGATACTTGGGCGGTAGTTGGTCGTACGCGATAGCCCAATCTGAGCGGTTGGGTGTCTCCGGTTCAATGGCCGACGACACCTTCCTTCTCTTGAGCTCTCGTTGCCCCGCCGATGGAACAACAACTTTTTTTGGAAGCGCTGGTGGGCTGGCTGGGGGGTCCGTGATAATCACGTGTCCAGTGTCCATCTCAGCTGGTGGGTCCACAGGAGGGATCGCCGCTGTCAGTGGAGCTGACGGCTTTGGTCCCCCCCTGTTCCGCTCCTGGCAAGTGCTTCTGTCGAGTATCTGTGGCTGGCCGCGCAGAATGAACCGGCCCCGGTGGTTTAGCCACCGGGATTGTATCACCATGCACCATCCCTGTCGGTCTCGTCCTCCTCTTCGAAACAGGAGGGACTGTCCCTGGCGGTTGAGCCGCCAGGTTAGGTCCCCCCTGCGAAGTCTTAGGTCGCCCCCTCCTTCTTCTTCCATTCGCTGTAGGTGACTTGGAAACTCCGTAACACAAGGTTACAACAGTATTATCCCCGTTGTGCTCGGTGCGGTACTTGGCCAGTGAGCCAAGTTCACGCAGCACAGCCCCCAGGGGGGGGGGGGGGGGGATCACCACCTTCTCACAAAACAACCTCATTGTTCGAAAGTCAGCTTGGATATGATCAAGGAATCTAAGTGGCTGTGTGTGTACTGCCAATATGCTACGGTATCTGTGATTATGTAATGTCGTTGTAAAGAGGTGTTTTCAAACGTCGGATGCACGTTTGTTCCTAATTTGTTCTGTTGGTGTCGGAAGATGTGAATTCCGTTGTAATGAACAGAATAACACTGATGTACGTTTGTTCCCAACAATTTGTGGTCGGATGGTGTAAATGTCGCAGTAACGACGGTCGTTGTAACGAGGTCTGACTGTATATGTTAAAACAATAAATGTAGGAAAAATATATTTTTAGAAAAAATCGCATTAACATTCGGTAGGCCTATCTGTTTTTGTCTTCGGGCGATGTTCGGGATATTGTTATGTACAGCCCGAACATGAAAAATGTGAATTTTTTCTAAAAAATATTTTTCCTACATTTATTATTTTAACATATATAAATGCATCGTGCCAAATATGAACAATGTACACCTCGGCATTAACATTCGGGCTTTGTTTTTGTCTCCGGACTGTAAATAGGCTGAACAGGGGGGATACAGGCTTGGAACAGACATGTTCTTTAACAAAGGTTTTGCTGCCATTCCCATCGAACATCTTAGATAACTGTCGTAATCCACAGGTGTGGAGTGGTCACTGCAAATCGAATCCCATCTTGACGATCCTTTCCAATACGCACCTGTTCGGTTTAAGAACTGCTTCCGTGCAAACAATGTCGGTTTGTCTTTCGGAAAAATATGCAAACTTCTTTTGCCTTTAACTGCAGCTTTTGTACATCCATACACCAAACAATGGTTCACCATGTTTCACATATGAAAGATATCTTCAAAATAATATCTTCCAAACATACAATTCAGTTCAATAGAATAAAAAAAAATCGCGTTTTAAAAATACACGTGTTCCACTTCCATGTAAAATGACCGAAAGGCTGCGAATCACCCGTTCATGTTATGCCGGTTAGCGCGTCATGGTGTCACGTGACTTGACTCTTGGAGTTCAGTGGCTTTTTGGCAAGCGATGGGAAACACGCGACTTTTTATTTCTGGGTGGAAGCTTGTACCGGAATGCTAACTCAATACCTACTACCTGTCAAGTTGACGACAGTGGTTCAAATCCCGTCAAAGCTGGCTCACACATTCATTCATCTTTCTCATCTATCACCTTCTGCCTACCGTTCTCATTACCTTAATATAAAAAATAATTCCGATGGCCGGTACACAGTAACAAACTAATAACTGTATTTTTAACAGGACCGTGTTTCAAATAATCAACCTAATAAAATAATTATAATACGAATTATGGGGGAAATGTTACAACTCCCATTCTACGAAATACAAAATAAAGTTAAATTCATCTTCAATCAATTTTGGTAGTAGTTATTTCATATAGTGGCATGGCTGTGGCGACCTTATATTTAAATCTATAACACACATATGCGTGTTATTGCTATCATAAAATTAAATAATGAATAATGTTTTCACCAACGGGTGTGTAAAAAATGGCATTCCTGTCAGAGTTACTGTCACTGGTGTGTTCGTGACACAAATTCTCATAAGCATTTAGGCCATACATTTTAGACGAACGCGTATTATGCTTAAAACACAGTAAGAGGTAGGATATGTATATGTAAATAGGCTCTTGGGGGGAATCCCCATAATTTCCTTACTGAAGGTGTTAATGTCACATAAAGATTTGATTACAGGATCAAATTTGGCGCTTTATGAAGATTGCATTGGAAATAAAAATGTTTATCGATTGCCAATGGCTCCAATGACGTCAAAGCAGACAGCAGTGGAAATAATACCCGGATATGTCTATTGTGGCTCATAAACGACCGTGCGTGTGGTATTGGCTTAACAGAAATATTAGGCACACAGACCATTTGGCGTCCACTGATGTAGCAGAGTTAAAGGCAAGGTCTCTGTTATATGTTGCATATGCTATGGTTATGTGGTTTCATATTCATGGCTTTAAATTTGAATTTGTTTAAGTACTCAACACCTTCATTTAATTTACTTAAAGGGACATTCCTGAGTTTGCTGCAATTTATAAGATGTTATCGACCAACAGAGACTTTTTAACGATTGTAATTACATATCAAATGTATTTTTCTGTATAACATATTATTGGCTGTATATTAAACGTGTTTCTGGTCGTTCTACTATTTGTACTAGGTTAAATTTAATTTAATTTTCTAAAATATATTTTTTCGTACGTACGACATTATTTGAAGCCAACATCCAATTTGAGCTTCTTACAAATATTATGACGACCAGAAATACATTGAATATACAGACACTGATATTCTAAACAAGAAAATATATTTAATATGTAAGTTTAATCGTAGAACTATTTTATTTTTCGGAAACATCTTACAATGCAGCAAACTCAGGAATGTCCCTTTAAAATGTTTTCTTCATTTATCTGAATGTTCAACTTTGAAACTAACCATGTTGCTTTCTCTATTCTACAGATGTATGCAATGGATAGACAAACCAACAACCGTGGACACATGGACCCTAAAGGTGCCAAATGCATGCAGATAAATGCTGTATTAATAGAAGACAACGTCGAGGCGAAACATATAACAACATTTTTGTATTCCAAATTCATTTTGACACATGAAGACAAAACAGAAATTGATGACAAAAAGACAAGACGTGATAGGATCTGTTTACTTATTGATCGATTAATGTCACACGGTGGTGTAGATGCTTTCCCAACGTTTCTACAGGCTTTGAGACATGCTCAGTATAAGGATATTTCGGCCACGTTACGCGATACAATGCGGAAGATAGAACACCAACCAGACAGTGCTTTTTCCATTGCAGCACCTTTGTCGAAAGTCGATGACAAAGTAACGCGACTTGAAGCGAGGGTAAAGAAGATGGAAATGGCTATGGAGAAGCAAACTAAAAGAACAACAAAGGAGACAGAAGAACTAAAACGACAGATTAAACATAAAGATAAGAAAATCCGGTCAGCAGAAGAAGAGATGAACAGAATGAAAGCAACATTTAAGAAAGAGACCGAGTCTCTCCGAATTCGGATGAGCCAACTGGAAGCTAAAGTGGAGTCGCCAGAAGAAAACGACAGAAAAAAGAAAAATGACTGAAACAGAAGGATAAAGTCGTATTAAGAGTTATGCTAGGTATAGACTACACCGTTTGCCAACTTTCTACTATCACTTGTAAGATTGTTCAGTTGTTAGTCTGAGCGCTCTTACAACTTGATTCTCGTCGTTTAACCCATTAGTTGTTAATCTGAGCTCACCCGTCGTAAATTAAAACGAAACCGTCGAGTTGGCCAACTTTGTCATATCAGTCGACAGTCTGAGCCTAGAACTATGGAGTAAAATAGAGAGAGTGAAGACATCCTAGAAAAAACCCCCACAAGTTATAAAAGAGTTATTAAGAATGACAAACTGTTAACAGTGACAAACCCAATATATGTTTTAGAATAATTGGTATACGTATTCACAGAAACAGGAGCGTTCAAACTGCTTGACACGAATTTTAACACAACGTGCATTATTATACAGGGCAGTTACACTAGTTATAATGTAACACTATTGAAACTTGTTATCCTTCCAGTGTGATCATATGTTTTGTTCTCCTAAGACGTTAGTGGATGAATATATTTGCTTGAGGCTTTGACATTCCACTTCAAGTCACTGATGTGTATAACATATTATATATTATATTAAAGGGACATTCCTGAGTTTGCTGCATCGTAAGATGTTTCCGACTAATAAAATATTTCTACGATTAAACTTGCATATTAAATATATTTTTTTGTTTAGAATATCAGTGTCTATTTTTTAGGAAATAAAATGAAAATTAACCTAGTACAAACATTAGAACGATCAAAAACACGTTTTATATACAGCCACTAATATTCTAAACAAGAAAATATATTTAATATGTAAGTTTAATCGTAGAAATATTTTATTAGTCGATAACATCTTAAAACATTGCAGCAAACTCAGGAATGTCCCTTTAAAGATCTGTGGAATATATAGTAGCAGCTCTCCTTCTTTCAATCTCCGTTAGCATACGCCTTATAGCTGACGATTAAAATGTGCTAGAATGTTGATTTTAGGCTTCGTGTGTTTTTCGTTGCCAGTTTGAAACAGAAGTACCTCTGTCATATCAGTAAGTGTTTTATATCATTTTGTTTCTCAGCATTATGCCAACAGATACTTCGTGTTTTAGAATGCTATAACGATTATTTTGATCTTCTATCTAACGTGGAATTTAATCATGTTTGGTTCAATGAGGAATCCAGGTGCCCACGTAACTACATACGCCAACGACTATGCTATGCGAAAGGTTTGTGTCTAGATATGCCCACACCAAAAACAGTAACTATGCCGTTTGCATATATGCTGAGGCCATTTTTAAATCCAGTCATGCTGATACACTATAATATTTATAGGCAACAGGACGTAGCCCAATGGTAAAGCGCTCGCTTGATGCGCGCTCGGTTTGGGATCGATCCCCACTGGTGGGCCCATTGGGCTATTTCTCGTTCCAGCCAGTGTACCACGACTAGTATATCAAAGGTTGTGGTATGCGTTATCCTGTCTGTGGGATGGTGGATATAAAAGATCCCTTGCTACTAATGGAAAAATGAAGCTCTAAGACTATATGTCGCAATTACCGAATGCTCGACATACAATTGATAAATCAATGTGCTCTAGTCGTGTCGTTAAACAAAACAAACTTTATAATATTCATATTTATATTATTATTCATGTTCTTATACTTATTATTCATATTCATATTATTCATACTATTCATATTATTATATTTTAATGTTAAAAGCAATTTTATTGCTCCACATCATTGGCAATGAAAACGTTTGGCTTCCCTGAAATTTTATATTTATTTGAATCTATATATTGACTCATATGCACGCAAGAAATATTTATTATCGCAATTTGTATGGAATAGTCGATATTGAAACCATAACAAGATTGTATCTTTCACACATTTTAAGAGTAGAGCATAAATCTATTCTCACATAGAATACTCATTTGTGACTGATTTGTGACTTTGTTATTACATGTTTGTTATTTCAAACATTGTACATATTGTACATCGCACATACTACTTTTCGTAATTTAGATAATACTTCTTGTATTTCATTTTGTCAGATTTTCATTTTAAACAGCAATGGTGTTGTGTTTGTGACAGGGAAGGAACGATGTCACAGTATTCAGTCGTGATGTTTAATTTTAAACTTGTCTTAGATCGAATCTCCTTTTACAAGTTATAAAATCCAACATGATTCCTTCTTTCCATGCTTAAGACATCTATAAAAGCAATTCCTTTCTCTATATTACTATGCTGTACATTTTATTTTTATTTCAGATTTTGGTTTTACTGTATTAACACCCAGCTAATTAATATTTGTTTTCAAAGCGATTTTTAATGTGTGATATTTAATAAATCTTGTTCCCAGCGGTCCACGCATTAATAATGTAGATATATAGATATATATATATATCATGTGCGTATTTTAAATATTTATGTACGTCGTTCATAGAATGGAAAAGGATGAAAGTGGTTGGGGGTTTTTTTTGCGTGAGAGAGATATAAATGGATAGCTACATTGATTAGATATATAGTGTGTGTGAGAGAGAGAGAGAGAGAGAGAGAGAGAGAGAGAGAGAGAGAGAGAGAGAGAGAGAGAGAGAGAGAGAGAGAGAGAGAGAGAGAGAGGGGGGGGGGGGGGGTGGAAATGTGGTGGGGGTAGGGTGGGGTGGGGTTTGGAAGCCAGTACCCTAAAGTATTATATTATGTTGGTTTATTATTTTTATGTACACAACCCATGTTTTACCCTTGGCATGTGTTGTTCTAATTGTAAACAAGTCAGTTAAAAAAAAAAATTAATAATAATAATAATAAAAAAATATGTGTGTGTTTTAATCTGAAGTCTTGTAATTTTTCCAGCTTTTCAGATTAGTTCTTTTATCAACCGGTGTGCCATACATGTACCATGATTAGTCGACCTTTCCTCTCCCGAGAAACGAACTCGAACCCAGACCAAACATTCAGAATCTACGCCCTCTGTCCTCTTCCCTTCTTTCAGATTTTGTCACAATGTAGCTCAGTGCTAGATCATTCAGCTGAGATGTGATGGATTACAATAGCATGTTCTTAACAACTATTTCATTCCCGACTAGTTCCCCGCGACTTGTACATCAAACTCTGTAGCATGTACGAACCGTTTATAGAACAATGCACATAACATATTCTTGTATATAAGTAGTAGCCTATGTGGTGGCAACGTCCCCCCCCCCCCCCCTCCATCTCTCTCTCGCTCTTTCTCTCTCCCCCTCTCTTCCCTCCCTCCATATCTCTCTTCCCTCCCTATCTCTTTCTGTCTCTCTGTCTGTCTATCAGTCTCTCTCTCTCTCTCTCTCTCTCTCTCTCTCTCTCTCTCTCTCTCTCTCTCTCTCTCTCTCTCTCTCTCTCTCTAACTCTCTATGTTAATGTTCAGTTAAATGTTTGTTAGAAACCATTATTGTTATGAGGTGTCGTTAATCAATCCTTTCTTTCTTTGAGACTCACTCTATTCCAGTTCCGACAGCATCTACTGTAGATGTGTCCATTTATGTTGCTGTTCAATTCCACATTTTAGGTCTTGTCTTTTCATCTGCGATATGTCTTTGCTTATTCATCTGATCGTATGGTGTGTGATTTACTGAATTAATTAGACAGTGTTCAAATCGAGAACTCTGATATTACTTGTAGGAGACAGTGCAAGGGAAATAATACGAAGGCAGGATACCCGAAAGTAGTTGCCTCCCTTATTTTATTTAAAAACTTAGCCAAGTAAATGAGGACATATTTGTTAAGGTGAATGCAGTTACATGTTTATTTTGTTTAACTATGTCATTCGAGCAAACTGATTAATAATATATAGTCTTCGCAGGAAACCAGCTACATTTTTCTGTTAAAGTCTCAGACACTAGTTTCAACCAATGAAAATGGACACTAAGTTTGGTTAATCTACAAACGTGTAACACATCTGGATAAAGTTACATTATGTTCAATGACGTTGAAACGGGGAAATACCCTCTAACAATAGACTGAAGCTCACTTAATGTTTGCATTTACCATAGTTTGACACCCAATAGCCATTCCATTCTATTCTATTCTATTCTATTCTATTCTAGATTGAATTTCGTCTTCTTAACCGTTACTTACTAGAGGTACGTGCGTTTTAGAATCATATATAAATATATAATATCATATATATTATATATAATATCCAACTACAATTAACATAAATGCCTTTAATATCGACAAATACGTCGTAGTGTTTGAAAACTAGGGTATGTCACTTTATAGAGTAGATTTTATGTTCTGCTGTAGCTAACGTTTTTCTCTGTGGTCATATTAATGACTCTCAATCGACGTAATATTTCAGGATGCATTACACCAAATCATATTAAGCCGTAAAGAACATTGATAAAATATTCGTCTAAATGGATTGTCCTGACTTTGTGTTTACTCACACTGTATTATTTGGAATATTAATTTTCGTACACCTGAAGTGGTTCTGGTCATCCAGATTTTTGCAATGCCCCAAAATGCATTTTTCATAATTCTAAAAACGCACGTTCGTCTGAGAAGTAATGGTTATCGAAACAAGCTCTAGGTGTTTTTAGACGGTATTCCCTGTTTAAACTTCACACAATTTGGCTTCTCTCTGTTATAACCCTACCCAACTGTGTGTTGCAGGTTTGTAGATTAACTCAACTTCGTGTTCATTTTACGGGCTGAAACTAGAGTCTGCGCCTTAAAGATATTGCCGACTAACATTAAAGGGACATTCCTGAGTTTGCTGCAATTTTTAAGATGTTATCGACTAACAGAGACCTTATAACGATTGTGATTACATATTAAATATGTTTGGGCTTCTTACAAATATTGACATAACCAGAAACACATTGAATATACAGACACTGATATTCTAAGCAAGAAAGTACATTTAATATGCAAGTTTACTCGAAGAAATATTTTAGTAGTCGGAAACATCTTACAATGCAGCAAACTCAGGAATGTCCCTTTAACACAGACGTTTTAAGACTAAAATTCAAAATAAAAAAACCAATTCCTGCATAAAATATCAGTGTGTTTTTGATCGTCTTAATAATAATTATAATAATTATATATATATATATATATATATATATATATATATATATATATATATATATATATATATATATATATATATATATATATATATATATATATATATATACATGTATACATACATACATACATACATACATACATACATACATACATACATACCAAATAATTGGGAGAACAAATCCAGATTGGGCTACTTACAAACATTAGGACGAAACACGTTGAATATACAGACACAGACATTCTAAACAAGAAACTATATTTAGTATGTCGGTTTAGTGGTTAAACAATTTTATTAGTCGCAAACGTCTTACAATGGTGGCAGACTGAGGATAGTCTGTTTAAGGTGCTGTTTGCAATATACCAATCAACGTAATATACAGCACACTTGTAGAGTATTTGGCACTCGTATTTTTATTATGGACAGACAAATACAGATTATCACGCCGAAGTTGGTATTTCCCATATTAGAAAATACGAGTGACGAATACTATTTATCATATCACTGTCCATTTTGTTTTTATTTCAAAAGATTAGTAAATAAAATTGCAAAACTAGTAACTTATTATGAGGTGTGGATACACGTGCATACCGCCAACCGGTTTGTTAATATATGTAGTTAGTATGGGAATCATAATATATCGATAGATCGATGTGTTACGATACTGCTGCTGACGATACAACACACGATACCTTTGCTTGCACGCCCATGGATATTTAGACCATGTATCGATTCCTATTTTAATTCCTTATCGATTTACCAACACCAATTTGTACCGATTTGTACTTATTGACAAGTTATTGACCAATTTGTACTTATTGACAAGTTATTGACCAATTTGTACTTATTGACAAGCTATTGACCAATTTGTACTTATTGACACGTTATTGACCAATTTGTACTTATTGACAAGTTATTGACCGATTTGTACTTTTTGACAAGTTATTGACCAATTTGTACTTATTGACAAGTTATTTCTGTGATGTTTGTATTTCTACATTAAACCTCTGGTTAATCACTGTTTCACTTTTGTGATGTTTGTATTTCTACATTAAACCTCTGGTTAATCACTGTTTCACTTTTGTGATGTTTGTATTTCTACATTAAACCTCTGGTTAATCACTGTTTCACTTTTGTGATGTTTAGGGGCGGGACTAGTAGTAAAGCGCTCGCTTGATGCGGGGTCGGTTTGGGATAGATCCCCGTCGGTGGGCCTATTGGGCTATTTCTCGTTCCAGCCAGTGAACCACGACTGGTATATCAAAGGCCGTGTATGTGCTATCCTGTCTATAGGATGGTACATATAAAAGATCCCTTGCTACTAATGGAAAAATGTAGCGGGTTTCCTCTCTAAGACTGTATGTCAAAATTACCAAATATTTGACATCCAATAGCCGATGATTACTAAATGTGCTCTAGTGGCGTTGTTAAACAAAACAAACAGACACAAATTATCATGTTTATTTCTTATTTTTAAATCATTTCACCTACCGACGCCATATAACCGTAAATAAAATGTGTTGAGTGCGTCGTTAAATAAACCATTTCCTTCCTTCATTTCACTTAAGCTTCAGTTTCTTGTTTTACATCGTGAATCAAGTATCGTGATACGTGTCTTACCTTTATAATGGCAGTAGAATACAGCAGATATATTACATAGCCGAATCTGTTTGGGTAATAGTAACTTAAATGGTCATACATCATGTACATTCTCACGATACGTAATTGGCAATCCACCTTGGGCTTGCAGGCACCTAATTGAAGACGCTGAACACTTCTTACTCTTTTGCGCACTATATACTGTAGATCGAAATACCCATTTGTCAGATTACCATATATAATCATAATTGTACTAGTTTACTATTTGGTCACCCAAACCTTAGTCTCCTAGAGGATAATGCTACATGTATATTGAAATCTGTCTAGAACTTCATTATACATATTTTCATTCATTTCATTTCAAATTATTTTCGTGCATATATCCAATTAAGGTTCAAGCACGCTGTCCTGGGTACACACCTCAGCTATCTGGGCTGTCTGTCCAGGACAGTGGGTTAGTTGTTAATTGTTAGTGGTTAGTTAAAGAGAAGAGGGTGTACTGGCCTTACACCTACCCATTGAGCCCTTAAGAACTCGCTCTGGGTTGGAGCCGGTATCGGGCTGCGAACCCTGTACCTACCAGCCTGTAGTCCAATGGCTTAATCACTGCGCCACCGAGGCCGGTTCATTATAACCATTCACATTCTTTCTATCTCTTTTGACATATAATTCTAAATAATGTATAATGGTTAAAAATAATAACCTGTTCATCCTCTGTACCCTTTCTTCCTTCTATTTCCCCTCTGTTAATACATTTGGAACAAGTTATAACCATTATATTCTATTTTTATTGCTTGTAAAATATTGATATTGTAAAATGTTAGGAGAGGTCTTATATAGGCTAACGCCTGTTGGCCAGTCCCCAGACCGCTACCGGAATCGTGTCGTGGGTTATGTATCGTGAGGTAAGGTGTATTTACTTCCCGGGCCATAAACCGTCACGAGCTGTTAAACACCCACATTTCACATTCAAACAAAAACAACCGTAGTTACCAGTCTGTCCAGGAGTAAGCCCCTGGCTATCCAGAGACAGACCCCGGGACGGACATGCTCAAAACTCTAGTGGTATATGAGCATGTAAGAATTATTCGCACTTCAGGGCCGTACCCTGACCAAAATCCATGGGGGGGCACTAAATTTTATAAATAATTTTTAACATACTATAAAGATTAAACATTTCTATGCTATTACTGGAGATATATATAAAAAAAAGAAAAGGACAAGATTCTCAAAGGGGGGGGGGCAGCTGCCCCCCCCTGCCCCACCCGGAGGGTACGGCCCTGCACTTGTAGCTACCAATCCTATGCGAGTTCACTTCCTCATTTCGTTGGTAAAGAAAACACGGCTCATACAGCAATGAAGAACATGCAAATCAATTAGACGCTTCTACTTCCTGGGACATCGTATTATTCGGCTTGCCGGTACTAGTCAAAATAGGTTTTTCTACTTCCCGGGACATTTATTATTCGGCTTGCCGGTACTAGTCAAAATAGGTTTTTCTACTTCCTGGGACATCGTATTATTCGGCTTGCCGGTACTAGTCAAAATAGGTTTTTCTACTTCCCGGGACATTTATTATTCGGCTTGCCGGTACTACCCAAAACAGATTTTTCTACTTCCCGGGCCGACACCATCGGGCCATCCCTACTATTTAGCTATCTACGCGTATCTATACGTATGCCGAATTCAACCACTTAGATTCGCGAACTCTTTGTCTCATCACGATATTATTATTGAACACAAGTTGGATAATCAAGACATTAAAAAAGACAGGTGTGCTTGAAATGCAAGAAACCAATACATGACGATTTATTTTCTGAAATGCTTAAATATTAATACATACCACTCGGTATGGATCTGATGAGAAAACTGTTTTAAAATATATTTATAAATACAGAACCGTAGTCAATCTAATTAAAATTAGCTCCACTATTACATGTGGATCTAACACCAGCCAGTTGGAGCTCATGTCCACGAATCAAAACCTTACTTGCAGAATCCTGCCAGTGATTTAAAAATAATTTGAAAACATTCCGAATTATCCTGAGGGTATACGACATGTTTCGTGTGAATTACGAATGCCTTAAAACATGTTTTATTTTATAAAATAAATAATTTGTAATGTAAAACTGAAGACTGATTTAGTTATGTTTTTTTTTTTATAAATAAATAAATAATTTTTAATGTAAAATTGAAGACTGATAACCCACCCTGTACGTATTGGTATGGTTCGCTGTACTGCGGCCACTAAAATAGACTCGCCCGATATTTTTAGAATTTGTATGCTCCCAAATAACGTTATAAAAGGCGAAGTGTGATTGGTCAATATTTAAATTATTATTTACAGACGAAATGTTACCTGGACATTGGAGACTACGCAGTGTTGTTAGCAATCCGATTAAAATTAGTTCTACTGGTCTAAATAAGGCATTCGTAATTCACATGAAACATATCGTATACCCTCAGGATAATTCGGAATGTTTTTAAATTATTTTTAAATTAAGGCAGAGATGAATTTTACTTGTAGAATACAGGAAATTGCATTTCAGAACATCTAATTCTCAAACCTTTACGGAGGAGCATACTCCGAACCCCCTAGAGACTTTGCTTTGCGCCTTCGATTTCAGTCAGCCCCCCCCCCCCCCCCCCCCCCAATGTCTACCTGACTTCCGTCGTGCCTGATAGGTATGTACGTACGGTCCTAACATACAAACTAAAGAAGAGGTAATTTATATCATGAGTGTACCTCACGAGTTTAAACATAAAGACATTGCTGGTTATACATTCATAGTACAGACATAGAAAAATATTATCAATGTATTTTGTAGTTCAGTGATTCATTTCGTGTATTGCTACCATAAGTAATGATGACTTCAAACCTATTTCGCAGCGTGTGATCAGAATGAGAAGTTAATGGACATACACAAAAAAGAAAATCAAATGTAGTTTTAATTGTTGTAAGCACGAACTTAAACAAGGTTTGTTTACTACATAGACAGAGGCGTTGAAAGCACCCCTGGGTTGTCAATTCAGGTTGGACAGACACAAAGTCCTACTGTTTGCTAACTAGTGCGAGTATGGTCGGTCGTTGCTATTGGACAGCGAACACAGTGAATATCAAAGTAAACATTCATTTAAGTATATTCGTCATTCCAAAACATTTTAATTAGAATCGTACGACGAATCAGTAATATAAATGAACGAAGAAATATATTTTAAAAATGTGTGGGGTTTTGTTTTGGTAATTTAAATTAATTATGGATGTTATCAAATTATTAGCGACACAGCTGAAGTATTGGCAAGTGGTTTTATGTTGTATGAGCTGCGGCCTGTTTATATCGGTGGTATGTATATTCTTCATACTCATTTAATTCTAGTTTTCAATTTTTAAAGAACACAACTTCTGCTCTCTTATTTGGCGTGTACACATGCCATTTTATATAGACTACAGCCATTATAAGACGTATCCGACTGACAATTTGGGCAATTTTCATGTTTAGAATACCAATGTCTGTATACCCAATGTATTTGCATTCATGTTTTCATGCAGTATGGTTTGACTTCTTTTAGCTTAGTTTTAAAATTTCCCCGATGAAGCCTGAAGAGGCGAAAATTTGAATTAAAGAGGGATATATGACTTTTAAAGGAGGCTTCTGACTTTTTCTTTATATAAAATATATTATCTCAAGCCCCCTTGCTACTTTAGAGGAGAGGTGCCAGCAACACAGGATTTTCTATACATACATACATACATACATACATACATACATATATATATATATATATATATATATATATATATATATATATATATATATATATATATATATATATATATATACACACACACACACATATATACATATATACCTATACGTATACGTATACGTATATATATATTGTATGTACAAAATGATTGGGAAATAAAATCCGAACATTAGGACGACAATAAACACCTTATTTATACAGACACTGATATTGTTAACAGAAAATTGTATTTAATACGTAATTGTCGTCATAATAAAGAATACGTTAGTCGAAAACATCTTACAATGGAAACAAACTCAGGTCTGTTTCTTTTAAAGGTCCGATCTACATTAATTAGGGGATAATTAGGTCGTATTTGACCATTTGCGGACGTTAATGCTGGTTTTACAGTCACATATTGAGTTTTACCGGAACAGAAACTATAAAAAATATATGCGACAGGTTATGCTGCTTTTACTGCTGCAAACGGATTTGATTAGGAAATGAAATTTCCAGTTATATGCAGAGTGAATTAGAATATTAATTAAGATTAATTTAATTTAACTCAGTATTAAATGTTTGTCCACTCAGGGGTGTCATTAGCTGTTGACTGATTCATCGTTTAGTTTAGTGTTGTAAAACGTGGTACATGTATAATGAAACCTTACATAATAACTTCTACGCTTATTTATTTATTTCAACTTATTTTCGTGCTTTTATTCAATTAAGGTCCAAACACGCTGCCCTGGGCACACACACCTCAGCTATCTGGACTGTCTGTCCAGGACAGTGGGTTAGTTGTTAGTGGTTAGTGAGAGAGAAGAGGGTGTTGTGGTCTTTCACCTACCCATTGAGCCGTTAAAACTTGCTCTGGGAGGGAGGCGGTACCGAGCTGTGAACCCAGTACCTACCAGCCTTATATCCGATGGCTTAATCACGACACCACTGAGGCCGGTCTCTACGCTTAAAGAACATATCCGATATGTTGCTTTTTGTATTCATGATTAAGGGCTTTTAACTGTGTAATTGGCACCTCCCTCCCCCCCCCCTCCCTCTCTCTCTCTCTCTCTCTCTCTCTCTCTCTCTCTCTCTCTCTCTCTCTCTCTCTCTCTCTCTCTCTCTCTCTCTCTCTACCGGCGTCGTGGTTAGGCCATCGGTCTACAGGCTAGTAGGCACTGGGTTCGGATCCCAGTCTAGGCATGGGTTTTTAATCCAGATACCGACTCCAAACTCTGAGTGAGTTCCCCGCAAGGCTCAGTGGGTAGGTATAAACCAC